>NC_086446.1:150173523-150373523 GCF_028390025.1 Pseudophryne corroboree | reverse complement strand
GAGCAGTTAGAGCAGGAGTACATAAATAATATATTTTAAGTACAGTGCACACTTTTGCTGCCAGAGTGCCACACTGCCAGTGTGACTGACCAGTGACCACACTGACCACCAGTATATTGTGATTGTCTGCTTAGGACGGAGTACTACTTGCTGATAGTGTGACCAGTGACCACCACCAGTTTAATTAATCCGTTCTCTGCCTGAAAAAAAAACGATACACAGTGTGACACAGTCACATACCATATCTGTGCTCAGCCCAGTGTGCTGCATCATATGTAATACTGTATATCATTATCTGACTGTGCTGAGTGCTCACTGCTCACACAGCTTAATTGTGGGGGAGACTGGGGAGCAGTTATAGCAGGAGTACATATTTTAAGTACAGTGCACACTTTTGCTGCCAGAGTTCCACTGCCAGTGTGACTGACCAGTGACCACTGACCACCAGTATATTGTGATTGTCTGCTGACCACCAGTATATTGTGATTGTCTGCCTGAAAAAGTTAAACACTCGTCGTGTGGTGTTTTTATAAACGCATTCTGCAGACAGTGTCCAGCAGGTCCGTCATCACATAATATATACCTGTCCGGCTGCAGTACTAGTGTGATATATATATATATATTTTAATTTTATCTCATTATCATCCAGTCTATATTAGCAGCAGACACAGTACGGTAGTCCACGGCTGTAGCTACCTCTGTGTCGGCAGTCGCTCGTCTATCCATAATTGTATACCACCTACCCGTGGTTTTTTTTTCTATCTTCTTGATACTAGTAGCTTACTTTAGGAGTCTGCAGTGCTGACAGACAGTGTCCAGCAGGTCCGTCATTACATAATATATATACCTGTCCGGCTGCAGTACTAGTGTGATATATATATATATATATATATATATATATATATATATTTTAATTTTATCTCATTATCATCCAGTCTATATTAGCAGCAGACACAGTACGGTAGTCCACCGCTGTAGCTACCTCTGTGTCGGCAGTCGCTCGTCCATCCATAAGTATACTAGTATCCATCCATCTTCATTGTTTACCTGAGGTGCCTTTTAGTTGTGCCTATTAAAATATGGAGAACAAAAATGTTGAGGTTCCAAAAATAGGGAAAGATCAAGATCGACTTCCACCTCGTGCTGAAGCTGCTGCCACTAGTCATGGCCGAGACGATGAAATTCCATCAACGTCGTCTGCCAAGGCCGATGCCCAATGTCATAGTACAGAGCATGTAAAATCCAAAACACCAAATATCAGTAAAAAAAGGACTCAAAAATCTAAAATAAAATTGTCGGAGGAGAAGCGTAAACTTGCCAATATGCCATTTACCACACGGAGTGGCAAGGAACGGCTGAGGCCCTGGCCTATGTTCATGGCTAGTGGTTCAGCTTCACATGAGGATGGAAGCACTCAGCCTCTCGCTAGAAAAATGAAAAGACTCAAGCTGGCAAAAGCACAGCAAAGAACTGTGCGTTCTTCGAAATCCCAAATCCACAAGGAGAGTCCAATTGTGTCGGTTGCGATGCCTGACCTTCCCAACACTGGACGTGAAGAGCATGCGCCTTCCACCATTTGCACGCCCCCTGCAAGTGCTGGAAGGAGCACCCGCAGTCCAGTTCCTGATAGTCAGATTGAAGATGTCAGTGTTGAAGTACACCAGGATGAGGAGGATATGGGTGTTGCTGGCGCTGGGGAGGAAATTGACCAGGAGGATTCTGATGGTGAGGTGGTTTGTTTAAGTCAGGCACCCGGGGAGACACCTGTTGTCCGTGGGAGGAATATGGCCATTGACATGCCTGGTGAAAATACCAAAAAAATCAGCTCTTCGGTGTGGAAGTATTTCAACAGAAATGCGGACAACATTTGTCAAGCCGTGTGTTGCCTTTGTCAAGCTGTAATAAGTAGGGGTAAGGACGTTAACCACCTCGGAACATCCTCCCTTATACGTCACCTGCAGCGCATTCATAATAAGTCAGTGACAAGTTCAAAAACTTTGGGCGACAGCGGAAGCAGTCCACTGACCAGTAAATCCCTTCCTCTTGTAACCAAGCTCACGCAAACCACCCCACCAACTCCCTCAGTGTCAATTTCCTCCTTCCCCAGGAATGCCAATAGTCCTGCAGGCCATGTCACTGGCAATTCTGACGAGTCCTCTCCTGCCTGGGATTCCTCCGATGCATCCTTGCGTGTAACGCCTACTGCTGCTGGCGCTGCTGTTGTTGCTGCTGGGAGTCGATGGTCATCCCAGAGGGGAAGTCGTAAGACCACTTTTACTACTTCCACCAAGCAATTGACTGTCCAACAGTCCTTTGCGAGGAAGATGAAATATCACAGCAGTCATCCTGCTGCAAAGCGGATTACTGAGGCCTTGGCATCCTGGGTGGTGAGAAACGTGGTTCCGGTATCCATCATTACTGCAGAGCCAACTAGAGACTTGTTGGAGGTACTGTGTCCCCGTTACCAAATACCATCTAGGTTCCACTTCTCTAGGCAGGCGATACCGAAAATGTACACAGACCTCAGAAAAAGAGTCACCAGTGTCCTAAAAAATGCAGCTGTACCCAATGTCCACTTAACCACGGACATGTGGACAAGTGGAGCAGGGCAGGGTCAGGACTATATGACTGTGACAGCCCACTGGGTAGATGTATGGACTCCCGCCGCAAGAACAGCAGCGGCGGCACCAGTAGCAGCATCTCGCAAACGCCAACTCTTTCCTAGGCAGGCTACGCTTTGTATCACCGGTTTCCAGAATACGCACACAGCTGAAAACCTCTTACGGCAACTGAGGAAGATCATCGCGGAATGGCTTACCCCAATTGGAATCTCCTGTGGATTTGTGGCATCGGACAACGCCAGCAATATTGTGTGTGCATTCAATCTGGGCAAATTCCAGCACGTCCCATGTTTTGCACATACCTTGAATTTGGTGGTGTAGAATTATTTAAAAAACGAGAGGGGCGTGCAAGAGATGCTGTCGGTGGCCAGAAGAATTGCGGGACACTTTCGGCGTACAGGCACCACGTACAGAAGACTGGAGCACCACCAAAAACGCCTGAACCTGCCCTGCCATCATCTGAAGCAAGAAGTGGTAACGAGGTGGAATTCAACCCTATATATGCTTCAGAGGTTGGAGGAGCAGCAAAAGGCCATTCAAGCCTATACAATTGAGCACGATATAGGAGGTGGAATGCACCTGTCTCAAGCGCAGTGGGGAATGATTTCAACGTTGTGCAAGGTTCTGCTGCCCTTTGAACTTGCCACACGTGAAGTCAGTTCAGACACTGCCAGCCTGAGTCAGGTCATTCCCCTCATCAGGCTTTTGCAGAAGAAGCTGGAGACATTGAAGGAGGAGCTAACACAGAGCGATTCCGCTAGGCATGTGGGACTTGTGGATGGAGCCCTTAATTCGCTTAACAAGGATTCACGGGTGGCCAATCTGTTGAAATCAGAGCACTACATTTTGGCCACCGTGCTCAATCCTAGATTTAAAACCTACCTTGGATCTCTCTTTCCGGCAGACACAAGTCTGCTGGGGTTCAAAGACCTGCTGGTGAGAAAATTGTCAAGTCAAGCGGAACGCGACCTGTCAACATCTCCTCCTTCACATTCTCCCGCAACTGGGGGTGCCAGGAAAAGGCTCAGAATTCCGAGCCCACCCGCTGGCGGTGATGCAGGGCAGTCTGGAGCGACTGCTGATGCTGACATCTGGTCCGGACTGAAGGACCTGCCAACGATTACGGACATGTCGTCTACTGGCACTGCATATGATTCTCTCCCCATTGAAAGAATGGTGGAGGATTATATGAGTGACCGCATCCAAGTAGGCACGTCAGACAGTCCGTACTTATACTGGCAGGAAAAAGAGGCAATTTGGAGGCCCTTGCACAAACTGGCTTTATTCTACCTAAGTTGCCCTCCCACAAGTGTGTACTCCGAAAGAGTGTTTAGTGCCGCCGCTCACCTTGTCAGCAATCGGCGTACGAGGTTACTTCCAGAAAATGTGGAGAAGATGATGTTCATTAAAATGAATTATAATCAATTCCTCCGTGGAGACATTGACCAGCAGCAATTGCCTCCACAAAGTACACAGGGAGCTGAGATGGTGGATTCCAGTGGGGACGAATTGATAATCTGTGAGGAGGGGGATGTACACGGTGATATATCGGAGGATGATGATGAGGTGGACATCTTGCCTCTGTAGAGCCAGTTTGTGCAAGGAGAGATTAATTGCTTCTTTCTCTAACGTCCTAAGTGGATGCTGGGGACTCCGTAAGGACCATGGGGAATAGCGGCTCTGCAGGAGACTGGGCACATCTAAAGAAAGCTTTAGGACTAACTGGTGTGCACTGGCTCCTCCCCCTATGACCCTCCTCCAAGCCTCAGTTAGATTTCTGTGCCCGACGAGAAGGGTGCACACTAGGGGCTCTCCTGAGCTTCTTAGTGAAAGTTTTAGTTTAGGTTTGTTATTTTCAGTGAGACCTGCTGGCAACAGGCTCACTGCATTGAGGGACTAAGGGGAGAAGAAGCGAACTCACCTGAGTGCAGAGTGGATTGGGCTTCTTGGCTACTGGACATTAGCTCCAGAGGGACGATCACAGGCCCAGCCTGGATGGGTCCCGGAGCCGCGCCGCCGGCCCCCTTACAGAGCCAGAAGAGCGAAGAGGTCCGGAAAAATCGGCGGCAGAAGACGTTCCTGTCTTCAATAAGGTAGCGCACAGCACTGCAGCTGTGCGCCATTGCTCTCAGCACACTTCATACTCCGGTCACTGAGGGTGCAGGGCGCTGGGGGGGGCGCAACTGAGACGCAATAAAACATGATAAAAATACCTTACATGGCAAAAAATACATCACATATAGCTCCTGGGCTATATGGATGCATTTAACCCCTGCCAGAATATACAGAAAAACGGGAGATAAGGCCGCCGAAAAGGGGGCGGAGCCTATCTCCTCAGCACACTGGCGCCATTTTCCCTCACAGCTCAGTTGGAGGGAAGCTCCCGGGCTCTTCCCTGCAGTCACTACACAACAGAAAGGGTTAAAAAAAGAGAGGGGGGCACTAATTAGGCGCAGTATTAAAACATACAGCAGCTATAAGGGGAAAAACACTTCTATAAGGTTATCCCTGTGTATATATATATATATAGCGCTCTGGTGTGTGCTGGCATACTCTCCCTCTGTCTCCCCAAAGGGCTAGTGGGGTCCTGTCCTCTATCAGAGCATTCCCTGTGTGTGTGCTGTGTGTCGGTACGTTTGTGTCGACATGTATGAGGAGAAAAATGATGTGGAGACGGAGCAGAGTGTCTGTAACAGTGATGTCACCACCTAGGGGGTCGACACCTGAGTGGATGTACTGTTGAAAATTACGTGACAGTGTCAGCTCTGTATAAAAAAACAGTGGTTGACATGAGACAGCCGGCTACTCAGCTTGTGCCTGTCCAGACGTCTCATAGGCCGTCAGGGGCTCTAAAGCGCCCGTTACCTCAGATGGCAGATACAGACGCCGACACGGATACTGACTCCTGTGTCGACGGTGAAGAGACAACCGTGATTTCCAGTAGGGCCACACGTTACATGATTGAGACAATGGAAAATGTTTTATACATTTCTGATAATACGAGTACCACCAAAAAGGGGTATTATGTTCGGTGAGGGAAAAACTACCTGTAGTTTTCCTGAATCTGAGAAATAAAATGAGGTGTGTGATGATGCGTGGGTTTCCCCCCGATAACAATTGATAATTTCTTAAAAAGTATTGGTGTATACCCTTTCCCGCCAGAGGTTAGGGTGCGTTGGGAAACACCCCCTAGGGGGGATAAGGCGCTCACACGCTTGTAAGAACAAGGGCTCTACCCTCTCATGAGATGGCCGCCCTTAAGGATCCTGCTGATAGAAAGCAGGAGGGTATCCAAAAAATGTATTCACACACATACTGGTGTTATACTGCGACCAGCAATCGCCACAGCCTGGAGGTGCAGTGCTGGGTTGGCATGGTCGGATTCCCTGACTGGAAATATTGATATCCTAGATAAGGATAGTATATTATTGCCTATAGAGCATTTAAAAGATGCATTTCTATATATGCATGATGCACAGCGGAATATTTGCCGACTGGCATCAAGTATAAGTGCGTTGTCCAATTCTACCAGTAAAATGGTCAGGTGATGCGGATTCCAAACGGCATTTGGAAGTATTGCCTTTGAAAAGGGACATTTGGGGTCGGTCTTTTAGACCTGGTGGCCACGGCAACAACTGGGAAATCCACGTTTGTACCCCAGGTCGCCTCTCAAAATAAGACGCCGTATTATCAGGCGCAGTCCTTTGTTGGCAAGCGGACAAAAGGTTCCTCTTTTCTGCTCGTTACAGAGGGAGAGGAAAAAGGCTGAAGAGATTAGCCAGTTCCCAGGAACAGAAACCCTTTCCCGCATCTGCCAAGCCCTCGGTATGACGCTAGGGCCTTACAAGCTCAGGCACGGTGGGGGCCCGTTCTCAATGAATTTCAGTGCGCAGTGGGCTCACTCGCAAGTAGACCCCTGGATCCTTCAGGTAATATCTCAAGGGTACATATTGGAATTCGAGACGTCTCCCCCTCGCCGTTTCAAAAAGTCGGCTTTACCGACGTCTTCCTCTGACAGGGAGGCAGTTTTGGAAGCCATTCACAAGCTGTATTCCCAGCAGGTGATAATCAAGGTACCCCTCCTGCAACAGGGAACGGGGTATTATTCCACACTATTGTGGTACCGAAGCCAGATGGCTCGGTGAGACCGATTCTAAATCTTTGAACACTTACATACAGAGGTTCAAATTCAAAATTGAGTCACTCAGAGCAGTGATTGCGAACCTGGAAGAAGGGGACTACATGATGTCTCGGGACATCAAGGATGCTTACCTTCATGTCAAAATTTACCCTTCTCACCAAGGGTACCTCAGGTTATGATACAGAACTGTCACTATCAGTTCAGACGCTGCCGTAGGGATGGTCCACGGCACCCCGGGTCTTTACCAAGGTAATGGCCGAAATGATATCCCTTCGAAGGAAGGGAATTTTAGTTATCCCTTACTTGGACGATTCCCTGATAAGGGTAAGATCCAGGGAACAGTTGGAAGTCGGTGTAGCACTATCTCAGGTAGTGTTGCGGCAGCACGATTGGATTCTCAATATTCCAAAATCGCAGCTGGTTCCGACGACTTGTCTTCTGTTTCCTAGGGATGTTCCTGGACACAGTCCAGAAAAAAGGTGTTTCTCCCGGAAGAGAAAGCCAGGGAGTTATCCGAGCTAGTCAGGAACCTCCTAAAACCGAACCAAGTCTCAGTGCATCAAGGCACAAGGGTTCTGGGTAAAAATGGTGGCTTCCTACGAAGCAATCCCATTCGTTAGATTCCACGCAAGAACTTTCCAGTGGAACCTACTGGACAAATGGTCCGGGTCGCATTTTCAGATGCATCAGCGGATAACCCTGTCACCAAGGACAAGGGTATCCATCCTGTGGTGGTTGCAGAGTGCTCATCTTCTAGAGGGCCGCAGATTCGGCATTCAGGACTGGGTCCTGGTGACCACGGATGCCAGCCTGCGAGGCTGGGGAGCAGTCACACAGGGAAGGAATATCCAGGGCTTAGGGTCAAGCCTGGATACATCACTTCACATAAATATCCTGAAGTAAAGGGGCATTTACAATGCTCTAAGCTTAGCAAGACCTCTGCTTCAAGGTCAGCCGGTGTTGATCCAGTCGGACAACATCATGGCAGTCACCCACGTAAACAGACAGGGTGGCACAAGAAGCAGGAGGGCAATGGCAGAAGCTGCAGGGATTCTTCGCTGGGCGGAAAATCATGTGATAGCACTGTCAACAGTATTCATTCCGCGAGTGGACAACTGGGAAGCAGACTTCCTCAGCACGACCTCCACCCGGGAGAGTGGGGACTTCACCCAGAAGTCGTCCACATGATTAAAAAACTCGACAGGTATTGCGCCAGGTCAAGAGACCCTCAGGCAATAGTTGTACACGCTCTGGTAACACCGTGGGTGTACCAGTCAGTGTATGTGTTCCCTCCTCTGCCTCTCATACCCAAGGTACTGAGATTGATAAGATGGAGAGGAGAAAGCACTATATTCGTGGCTCCGGATTGGCCAAGAAGGACTTGGTAACCGGAACTTCAAGAGATGCTCACGGAGGATCCGTGGCCTCTACCTCTAAGAAGGGACCTGCTCCAGCAAGGACCCTGTCTGTTCCAAGACTTACCGCGGCTGCGTTTGACGGCATGCCGGTTGAACACCGGATCCTGAAGGAAAAAAGGCATTCCGGATGAAGTCATCCATATCCTGATCTAAAAACAGGAAGGATGTAACCGCAAAAACATTATCACCGCAATTGGCGAAAATATGTTGCGTAGTGCGAGGCCAGTAAGGCCCGACGGAGGAAATTCAACTGGGTCGATTCCTACATTTCCTGCAAACAGGAGTGTCTATGGGCCTGAAATTGGGGTCCATTAAGGTTCAGATTTCGGCCCTGTGAATTTTCTTCCAAAAAAGAACTAGCTTCAGTCCCTGAAGTTTAGACGTTTGTAAAAGGGGTACTGCATATACAGCCTCCTTTTGTGCCTCCAGTGGCAATTTGGGATCTCAATGTAGTTTGGGTTCCAAAAGTCACATTGGTTTGAACCACTTAAATCTGTGGAGTTAAAATATCTCACATGGAAAGTGGTCATGCTGTTGGCCTTGGCCTGGGCCAGGCGCGTGTCAGAATTGGCGGCTTTATCCTGTAAAAGCCCTTATCTGATTTTCCATTCGGACAGGGTGGAATTGAGGACTCGTCCTCAGTTTCTCCCTAAGGTGGTTCCAGCGTTTTCACCTGAACCATCCTATTGTGGTGCCTGCGGCTACTAGGGACTTGGAGGAATCCAAGTTGCTGGATGTTGTCAGGGCCCTGAAAATATTTCCAGGACGGCTGGAGTCAGGAAATCTGACTCGCTGTTTATCCTGTATGCACCCAACAAGCTGGGTGCTCCTGCTTCTAAGCAGACTATTGCTCGTTGGATTTGTAGTACAATTCAGCTTGCACATTCTGTGGCAGGCCTGCCACAGCTAAAATCTGTAAAAGCCCGTTCCACATGGAAAGTGGGCTCATCTTGGGCGGCTGCCCGAGGGGTCTCGGCTTTACAACTTTGCCGAGCAGCTACTTGGTCAGGGGCAAACACGTTTGCTAAATTCTACAAATTTGATACCCTGGCTAAAGAGGACCTGGAGTTCTCTCATTCGGTGCTGCAGAGTCATCCGCACTCTCCCGCCCGTTTGGGAGCTTTGTTATAATCCCCATGGTCCTTACGGAGTCCCCAGCATCCACTTAGGACGTTAGAGAAAATAAGAATTTACTTACCGATAATTCTATTTCTCATAGTCCGTAGTGGATGCTGGGCGCCCATCCCAAGTGCGGATTGTCTGCAATACTTGTACATAGTTATTGTTACAAAAATCGGGTTATTATTGTTGGGAGCCATCTTTTCAGAGGCTCCTCTGTTATCATACTGTTAACTGGGTTCAGATCACAAGTTATACGGTGTGATTGGTGTGGCTGGTATGAGTCTTACCCGGGATTCAAAATCCTTCCTTATTGTGTACGCTCGTCCGGGCACAGTATCCTAACTGAGGCTTGGAGGAGGGTCATAGGGAGAGGAGCCAGTGCACACCAGTTAGTCCTAAAGCTTTCTTTAGATGTGCCCAGTCTCCTGCGGAGCCGCTATTCCCCATGGTCCTTACGGAGTCCCCAGCATCCACTACGAACTATGAGAAATAGAATTATCGGTAAGTAAATTCTTATTTTTTGGTGGTGGTCCAAACCAACCCGTCATATCAGTCACAGTCGTGTGGCAGACCCTGTCACTGAAATGATGGGTTGGTTAAAGTGTGCATGTCCTGTTTATACAACATAAGGGTGGGTGGGAGGGCCCAAGGACAATTCCATCTTGCACCTCTTTTTTCTTTAATTTTTCTTTGCGTCATGTGCTGTTTGGGGAGTATTTTTTTTGAAGGGCCATCCTGCGTGACACTGCAGTGCCACTCCTAGATGGGCCAGGTGTTTGTGTCGGCCACTTGGGTCGTTGAGCTTAGTCACACAGCTACCTCATTGCGCCTCTTTTTTTCTTTGCGTCATGTGCTGTTTGGGGAGTGTTTTTTGGAAGGGCCATCCTGCGTGACACTGCAGTGCCACTCCTAGATGGGCCAGGAGTTTGTGTCGGCCACTTGGGTCGCTTAGCTTAGTCATCCAGCGACCTCGGTGCAAATTTTAGGACTAAAAATAATATTGTGAGGTGTTCAGAATAGACTGAAAATGAATGGAAATTATGGTTTTTGAGGTTAATAATACTTTGGGATCAAAATGACCCCCAAATTCTATGATTTAAGCTGTTTTTTAGGGTTTTTTGGAAAAAAACACCCGAATCCAAAACACACACGAATCCGACAAAAAAAATTCGGTGAGGTTTTGCCAAAACGCGGTCGAACCCAAAACACGGCCGCGGAACCGAACCCAAAACCAAAACACAAAACCCGAAAAATTTCAAGTGCACATCTCTACTATACGTGAGAGATAAACATAGCAGTCAAGGATTGGATGCTCTCCATATTTTGAAAAAAATCTCTATTCTCCTGATATGAGAGCCCACCCATTACACTGTGAGGTGGCTTAATCCAGTTCTGTTTTGGGGATTCGATTATCCAAAGAGGACACCTGACACTATGTGAGAGATGTCCACATGTGGACATTTAGATAAAACGTATTAAATTATCAACACACATGAGAGTGTACCAGTAATTCCACGTTTATTTCTTGACAAAATTGAGCGGACATATCCACATTAATGTACTATTACTAATACGGGAATATACTGTATGGATCAATTTTTCCCTATAACTCTCTGGAAGGAGACTGTCAGTTATTCTTGAGTATCTATTATACTAATAATCTGGGCAGAGAGCCAGAATTTCTTAGATGAGCCAATAGAACAACATTGTAACACATTGTTCTATCAGTCTGGGAAAACCAAAAGAGTAACATTTGAGTCATATTTTAAAATATTTTGAGTAAACCCAGAAGCAAACATTTGTATCATATTAAAGATACTATTGTAGTACTGTCAAGTTAGAATATATTATTAATCAACTATATGAGACAGTTCAGATTAATAATAGACACATAAAAAGACGCTCAGCCGGAGGTTTTTATATCTATTTCTCTAACGTCCTAGTGGATGCTGGGAACTCCGTAAGGACCATGGGGAATAGCGGGCTCCGAAGGAGGCTGGGCACTCTAGAAAGATCTTAGACTACCTGGTGTGCACTGGCTCCTCCCACTATGACCCTCCTCCAAGCCTCAGTTAGATTTCGTGCCCGGCCGAGGTTGGATGCACACTAGGGGCTCTCCTGAGCTCTTAGAAAGTTATAGTCTTAGAATTTGTTATTTTCAGTGAGACCTGCTGGCAACAGGCTCACTGCCAGCGAGGGACTAAGGGGAGAAGAAGCGAACTCGCCTGCTTGCAGCCGGATTGGGCTTCTTAGGCTACTGGACACCATTAGCTCCAGAGGGATCGAACGCAGGCCCAGCCTTGATGTTCGGTCCCGGAGCCGCGCCGCCGTCCCCCTTACAGAGCCAGAAGCAGGAAGATGGTCCGGAAAATCGGCGGCATGAAGACATCCTGTCTTCACCAAGGTAGCGCACAGCACTGCAGCTGTGCGCCATTGCTCCTCATACACACTTCACACTCCGGTCACTGAGGGTGCAGGGCGCTGGGGGGGGGGGGGGCGCCCTGAGGCAGCAATAAAAACACCTTGGCTGGCTAAAATACCTCAATATATAGCCCCTGGGGCTATATATGAGGTAAATACCCCTGCCAGAATCCCCAAAAAAGCGGGAGAATAGGCCGCGAAAAAGGGGCGGAGCCTATCTCCTCAGCACACTGGCGCCATTTTTCCCTCACAGCTCGGCTGGAAGGAAGCTCCCTGGCTCTTCCCTGCATTTCTACAGTACAGTAAGAGGGAAAAGAGAGGGGGGGCACTAAATTGGCACTGTATACAGTATAAGCAGCTATTAGGGACATAACTCAGTTAGTCCCTGTATATATATAGCGCTCTGGTGTGTGCTGGCATACTCTTACTCTGTCCCCCCAAAGGGCTTTTGTGGGTCCTGTCCTCTATTTGAGCATTCCCTGTGTGTGTGGAGTGTGTCGGGACGGCTGTGTCGACATGTTTGAGGAGGATAATGATGTGGAGGGGGAGCAGATGCCTTTAGCAGAGATGTCACCCCCTGCGGGGCAGACACCTGAGTGGATGGTATTATGGCAAGAAATGAGTGCACGTATAGACTCCTTACATAAAAAATTTGACGACATGCCGACTGTGGGACAGCCGAGTCTTCAGCTCGTGCCTGTCCAAGGGTCTCAAAAGTCATCAGGGGCTCTAAAACGCCCGTTATCTCAGGTGGCACAAGTAGATGTCGACACGGATACTGACGCCAGTGTCGACGACGATGAGTCAAATTTAATGCCCGTTAAGGCCATTCGCTGCATGATTGAGGCAATGAAAGAGGTGTTAAATATTTCTGATTTACATCCAGGTACCACAAAAAAGGGGTATTATGTTTGGGGAGAAAAAACTACCTGTAGTTTTTCCCCCGTCAGATGAATTAAATGAAGTGTGTGAAGAAGCGTGGGCTTCCCCTGATAAGAAATTGGTGATTCCTAAGAAATTACTAATGGCGTTCCCTTTCCCGCCAGAGGATAGGTTACGTTGGGAAACACCCCCGAGGGTGGATAAAGCGCTCACATGTTTGTCAAAAATGGTGGCACTACCGTCCCAGGATACGGCCGCCCTTAAGGAACCTGCTGATAGAAGGCAGGAGGCGATCCTGAAGTCTGTATATACACACTCAGGCATTATACTCAGACCAGCGATTGCGTCAGCTTGGATGTGCAGTGCTGCCGCTGCATGGTCTGATAACCTGTCAGAAAATATTGACACACTAGACAGAGACACGATCCTGTTAACAATTGACCATATCAAAGACTCAGTCTTATACATGAGAGATGCACAGAGGGAAATCTGCCGGCTGGCATCTAAAGTAAGTGCACTATCTATCTCTGCTAGGAGATGCTTATGGACTCGCCAGTGGACTGGAGATGCAGATTCCAAAAGGCACATGGAAGTTTTGCCTTATAAAGGGGAGGAATTATTTGGGGATGGTCTCTCCGACCTAGTTTCCACAGCAACGTCTGGGAAGTCAGCATTTTTACCCCATGTCCCCTCACAGCCTAAGAAGGCGCCATTTTATCAGGTTCAGTCCTTTCGATCCCAGAAAAACAAGCGGGGAAAAGGAGGGTCTTTTCTGTCAAGAGGCAGAGGCAGGGGAAAAAGGCTGCAGCAAACAGCAGGTTCCCAGGAACAAAAGTCCTCCCCCGCTTCCTCTTCCAAGTCCGCCGCATGACGGTGGGGCTTCACAGGCGGAGCCAGGTACGGTGGGGGCCCGCCTCAGGAATTTCAGCGATCAGTGGGTTCGCTCACAGGTGGATCCCTGGATCCTTCAAATAGTATCTCAGGGATACAGGCTGGAATTCGAGGCGATTCCACCCCGCCGTTTCCTAAAATCCGCCTTGCCGATTGCTCCCTCAGACAGGGAGGCAGTGCTAGCGGCAATTCACAAGCTGTATTCCCAGCAGGTGATAATCAAGGTACCCCTACTTCAACAAGGCCGGGGTTACTATTCCACACTATTTGTGGTACCGAAACCGGACGGTTCGGTGAGACCCATTCTAAATTTGAAGTCCTTGAACACATACATAAAAAAATTCAAGTTCAAGATGGAATCGCTCAGGGCGGTTATTGCAAGCCTGGACGAGGGGGATTACATGGTATCCCTGGACATCAAGGATGCTTACCTGCATGTCCCCATTTACAATTCTCACCAGGAGTACCTCAGATTTGTGGTACAGGATTGCCATTACCAATTCCAGACGCTGCCGTTTGGACTCTCCACGGCACCGAGGGTATTTACCAAGGTTATGGCGGAAATGATGATACTCCTTCGAAAAAAGGGAGTTTTAATTATCCCATACTTGGACGATCTCCTAATAAAGGCACGATCCAAGGAACAGTTGTTAGTGGGAGTAGCACTATCTCAGGAAGTGCTGAGCCAGCACGGTTGGATTCTGAATATCCCAAAGTCACAGCTGGTCCCCACGACACGTCTAATGTTCCTGGGAATGATTCTGGACACGGCCCAGAAAAAAGTTTCTCCCGGAGGAGAAAGCCAGGGAGTTGTCTTCTCTAGTCAGAGACCTCCTAAAACCAAAACAGGTATCGGTGCATCACTGCACGCGGGTCCTGGGAAAGATGGTAGCTTCTTACGAAGCAATTCCATTCGGCAGGTTCCATGCCAGAATCTTTCAGTGGGACCTGTTGGACAAGTGGTCCGGATCGCATCTTCAGATGCATCGTTTAATAACCCTGTCTCCACGAACCAGAGTGTCTCTTCTGTGGTGGCTGCACAGTGCTCATCTTCTGGAGGGCCGCAGATTCGGCATACAGGACTGGGTCCTGGTGACCACGGATGCCAGCCTACGAGGCTGGGGGGCAGTCACAAAGGGAAGAAATTTCCAAGGACTATGGTCAAGTCAGGAGACTGCCCTTCACATAAATATTCTGGAACTAAGGGCCATTTACAATGCCCTAAGTCAAGCAAAATCCCTGCTCCTACACCAGCCGGTGCTGATCCAGTCAGACAACATCACGGCAGTCGCCCATGTGAATCGACAGGGCGGCACAAGAAGCAGGACGGCGATGGCAGAAGCCACAAAAATTCTCCGATGGGCGGAGAATCATGTACTAGCACTGTCAGCAGTGTTCATCCCGGGAGTGGACAACTGGGAAGCAGACTTTCTCAGCAGGCACGACCTCCACCCGGGAGAGTGGGGACTTCATCCAGAAGTCTTCCAAATGATTGTAAATCAATGGGGTCGTCCACAGGTGGACATGATGGCGTCCCGCATAAACAAAAAACTAGAGAAGTATTGCGCCAGGTCAAGAGACCCTCAGGCGATAGCGGTGGACGCCCTAGTGACACCGTGGGTGTACCGGTCAGTGTATGTGTTCCCTCCTCTACCTCTCATACCAAAGGTACTGAGAATAATAAGAAAGCGAGGAGTAAACACAATTCTCGTGGTTCCGGATTGGCCAAGAAGAGCGTGGTACCCGGAACTTCAAGAGATGATCTCAGAGGACCCTTGGTCCCTGCCGCTCAGACAGGACCTGCTACAGCAGGGCCCCTGTCTGTTCCAAGACTTACCGCGGCTGCGTTTGACGGCATGGCGGTTGAACGCCGGATCCTGAAGGAAAAGGGCATTCCGGAGGAAGTCATTCCTACGCTTATTAAAGCCAGGAAAGATGTTACGGCAAAACATTATCACCGCATATGGCGGAAATATGTTGCATGGTGCGAGGCCAAAAAGGCCCCAACAGAGAAATTTCAACTGGGTCGATTTCTGCATTTCCTGCAAGCAGGAGTGAATATGGGCCTAAAACTAGGCTCCATTAAAGTACAGATCTCGGCTCTGTCGATTTTTCTTTCAAAAGGAACTAGCTTCAGTACCTGAAGTTCAGACATTTGTGAAAGGAGTGCTGCATATTCAGCCCCCATTTGTGCCTCCTGTGGCACCTTGGGATCTCAACGTGATGTTGAATTTCTTGAAATCACATTGGTTTGAGCCACTAAAAACCGTGGATCTGAAATATCTCACGTGGAAAGTGGTCATGTTATTGGCCCTGGCATCAGCCAGGCGAGTGTCAGAATTGGCGGCTTTATCATGTAAAAGCCCTTATCTGATTTTTCATATGGATAGGGCAGAATTGAGGACTCGTCCCCAGTTTCTCCCTAAGGTGGTGTCAGCGTTTCACCTGAACCAGCCTATTGTGGTGCCTGCGGCTACTAAGGATTTGGAGGACTCCAAGTTGCTAGACGTTGTCAGGGCCCTGAAAATATATGTTTCCAGGACGGCTGGAGTCAGAAAATCTGACTCGCTGTTTATCCTATATGCACCCAACAAGCTGGGTGCTCCTGCTTCTAAGCAGACTATTGCTCGTTGGATTTGTAGTACAATTCAGCTTGCACATACTGTGGCAGGCCTGCCACAGCCAAAATCTGTCAATGCCCATTCCACAAGGAAGGTGGGCTCATCTTGGGCGGCTGCCCGAGGGGTCTCGGCTTTACAACTTTGCCGAGCAGCTACTTGGTCAGGGGCAAACACGTTTGCAAAATTCTATAAATTTGATACCCTGGCTGAGGAGGACCTGGAGTTCTCTCATTCGGTGCTGCAGAGTCATCCGCACTCTCCCGCCCGTTTGGGAGCTTTGGTATAATCCCCATGGTCCTTTCGGAGTCCCCAGCATCCACTAGGACGTTAGAGAAAATAAGAATTTACTCACCGGTAATTCTGTTTCTCGTAGTCCGTAGTGGATGCTGGGCGCCCATCCCAAGTGCGGTCTATCTGCAATACTTGTACATAGTTATTGTTAACTAAATCGGGTTATTGTTGAGCCATCTGTTGAGAGGCTCTATCGTTTCATACTGTTAACTGTGTTTCATATCACGAGTTGTTCGGTGTGATTGGTGTGGCAGGTATGAGTCTTACCCGGGATTCAAAATCCTTCCTTATTGTGTACGCTCGTCCGGGCACAGTACCTAACTGAGGCTTGGAGGAGGGTCATAGTGGGAGGAGCCAGTGCACACCAGGTAGTCTAAGATCTTTCTAGAGTGCCCAGCCTCCTTCGGAGCCCGCTATTCCCCATGGTCCTTACGGAGTTCCCAGCATCCACTACGGACTACGAGAAACAGAATTACCGGTGAGTAAATTCTTATTTTTTCTCTGACGTCCTAGTGGATGCTGGGAACTCCGTAAGGACCATGGGGAATAGCGGCTCCGCAGGAGACTGGGCACAACTAAAGAAAGCTTTAGGACTACCTGGTGTGCACTGGCTCCTCCCTCTATGACCCTCCTCCAGACCTCTGTTAGAATTTTGTGCCCGGCCGAGCTGGATGCACACTAGGGGCTCTCCTGAGCGCCTAGAAAAGAAAGTATATTAGGTTTTTTATTTTCAGTGAGATCTGCTGGCAACAGACTCACTGCTACGAGGGACTTAGGGGAGAAAAGCGAACCTACCTGCTTGCAGCTAGCTTGGGCTTCTTAGGCTACTGGACACCATTAGCTCCAGAGGGATCGAACACAGGCCCAGCCTCGGTCGTCCGGTCCCGGAGCCGCGCTGCCGTCCCCCTTGCAGAGCCAGAAGCAAGAAGAACGTCCAGGAAATCGGCGGCAGAAGACTCCGGTCTTCATTAATGTAGCGCACAGCACTGCAGCTGTGCGCCATTGCTCCCTGTGCACACCACATACTCCGGTCACTGATGGTTGCAGGGCGCTGGGGGGGGGGGGCTCCCTGGGCAGCAATTAGAGTACCTTTAAAAGTGGCAAATCACACATAATATAGCCTAATAAGCTATATATGTGTAAAATACCCCTGCCACATTATTATAATAAGAGCGGGAGAAGTCAGCCGAAAAAGGGGCGGGGCTATCTCCCTCAGCACACTGGCGCCATTTTCTCTTCACAGTGCAGCTGGAAGACAGCTCCCCAGGCTCTCCCCTGTAGTTTTCAGGGTTAAAAAGAGAGGGGGGGCACTAAATTTAGGCGCAAAATTGTGTATTATGGCAGCTATAAGGTAAAAATCACTGTGGGTAGTGTGAATCCCTGTATTATATAGCGCTTTGGTGTGTGCTGGCATACTCTCTCTGTCTCCCCAAAGGACTTTGTGGGGTCCTGTCCTCAGTCAGAGCATTCCCTGTGTGTGTGCGGTGTCGGTACGGCTGTGTCGACATGTTTGATGAGGAAGGTTACGTGGAAGGCGGAGCAGATGCCGATAAATGTGATGTCGCCCCCTGTGGGGCCGACACCAGAGTGGATGGATAGGTGGAAGGTATTAACAGACAGTGTCAACTCCTTACATAAAAGGCTGGATGACGTAACAGCTGTGGGACAGCCGGCTTCTCAGCCCGCGCCTGCCCAGGCGTCTCAAAGGCCATCAGGGGCTCAAAAACGTCCGCTACCTCAGATGGCAGACACAGATGTCGACACGGAGTCTGACTCCAGTGTCGACGAGGTTGAGACATATACACAATCCACTAGGAACTACCGTTGCATGATCTCGGCAATGAATAATGTGTTACACATTTTTGACATTAACCCAAGTACCACAAAAAAGGGGTTTTATGTTTGGGGAGAAAAAGCAGCCAGTGTTTTGTTCCCCCATCAGATGAGTGAATGAAGTGTGTGAAGAAGCGTGGGTTCCCCCGATAAGAAACTGGTAATTTCTAAAAAGTTACTGATGGCGTACCCTTTCCCGCCAGAGGATAGGTCATGTTGGGAGATATCCCCTAGGGTGGATAAGGCGCTCACACGATTGTCAAAAAAGGTGGCACTACCGTCTCAGGATACGGCCACTTTGAAGGAGCCTGCTGATAAAAAGCAGGAGGCTATCCTGAAGTCTGTATATACACACTCTGGTACTATACTGAGACCTGCAATTGCCTCGGCATAGATAGTGCTGCTGCAGCGTGGTCTGTTACCCTGTCAGGACAGGGATACTATTTTGCTAACCATAGAGCATATTAAAGACGTCGTCTTATATATGAGGGATGCACACAGGGATATTTGCCGGCTGGCATCCAGAATTAATGCAATGTCCATTCTGCCAGGAGGGTATTAGGGACCCGGCAGTGGACAGGTGATGTTGACTTTAAAAGGCACATGGAGATTCTGCCTTATAAGGGTGAGGAATTGTTTGGGGGATGGTCTCTGGGACCTCGTATCCACAGCAACAGCTGGGAAGAAAATTTTTTACCTCATGTTTCCTCACAGCCTAAGAAAGCACCGTATTATCAGGTACTGTCCTTTCGGCTTCAGAAAAGCAAGCGGGTCAAAGGCGCTTCCTTTCTGCACAGAGACAAGGGAAGAGGGAAAAAGCTGCACCAGACAGCCAGTTCCCAGGATCAAAAATCTTCCCCGCTTCCTCTAAGTCCACCGCATGACGCTGGGGCTCCACAGGCGGAGCCAGGTGCGGTGGGGGGCGCGTCTCGGGAACTTCAGCGACCAGTGGGCTCGCTCACAGGTGGATCCCTGGGTTCTGCAAGTAGTATCACAGGGATACAAGCTGGAGTTCGAGGCGACTCCCCCTCACCGTTACCTCAAATCAGCCTTGCCTGCTGCCCTCGGAGAAAGGGGAGGTAGTACTGGCGGCAATTCACAAGCTGTACTCCAGCAGGTGATAATCAAGGTACCCCTCCTTCAACAAGGCCGGGGTTACTATTCCACAATGTTTGTGGTACCGAAACCAGACGGTTCGGTGAGACCCATTCTAAAATTGAAATCCTTGAACACTTATATACGAAGGTTCAAGTTCAAAATGGAATCGATCAGGGCGGTTATTGCAAGCCTGGACGAAGGGGATTACATGGTATCACTGGACATCAAGGATGCTTACCTGCATGTCCCCATTTACCCTCCTCACCAGGAGTACCTCAAAATTGTGGTACAGGACTGTCATTACCAATTCCAGATGTTGCCGTTGGTCTGTCCCCGGCACCGAGGGTATTTACCAAGGTAATGGCCGAAATGATGATACTCCTTCGAAAAAAGGGAGTTATAATTATCCCGTACTTGGACGATCTCCTTATAAAGGCGAGGTCCAGGGAGCAGTTGTTGGTCGGAGTAGCACTATCTCGGGAAGTGCTACAACAGCACGGCTGGATTCTGAATATTCCAAAGTCGCAGCTGGTTCCTACGACGCGTCTACTGTTCCTGGGTATGGTTCTAGACACAGAACAGGAAAAAGTGTTTCTCCCGGAGGAGAAGGCCAAGGCGTTGTCATCTCTAGTCAGAGACCTCCTAAAACAAATACAGGTGTCGGTGCATCAATGCACGCGAGTCCTGGGAAAGATGGTAGCTTCTTACGAAGAAATTCCATTCGGCAGGTTCCATGCAAGGATCTTCCAGTGGGATCTGTTGGACAAGTGGTCCGGGTCGCATCTTCAGATGCATCGGCTGATAACCCTGTCTCCAGGGGCCAGGGTGTCGCTGTTGTGGTGGCCGCAGAGTGCTCATCTTCTAGAGGGCCGCAGATTCGGCATACAGGACTGGGTCCTGGTGACCACGGATGCCAGCCTTCGAGGCTGGGGGGCAGTCACACAGGGAAGAAACTTCCAAGGACTATGGTCGAGTCAGGAGACTTCCCTACACATAAATATTCTGGAACTAAGGGCCATTTACAATGCCCTAAGTCAGGCTAGCCCCTGCTTCAACATCAGCCGGTGCTGATCCAGTCAGACAACATCACGGCGGTCGCCCATGTAAACCAACAGGGCGGCACAAGAAGCAGGATGGCGATGGCAGAAGCCACAAGGATTTTCCGATGGGCGGAAAATCATGTGTTGGCACTGTCAGCAGTGTTCATTCCCGGAGTGGACAACTGGGAAGCAGACTTTCTCAGCAGGCACGACCTCCACCCGGGAGAGTGGGGACTTCCTCCAGAAGTCTTCCAAATGATTGTACACCATTGGGAAAGGCCACAGGTGGACATGATGGCGTCCCGCCTCAACAAAAAGCTAGAAAGATATTGTGCCAGGTCAAGGGACCCTCAGGCGATAGCTGTGGACGCTCTGGTAACACCGTGGGTGTACCAGTCGGTGTATGTGTTCCCTCCTCTGCCTCTCATACCCAAGGTACTGAGAATAATAAGAAGGAGAGGAGTAAGAACTATACTCGTGGTTCCGGATTGGCCAAGAAGAGCTTGGTACCCAGAACTTCAAGAAATGATCTCAGAGGACCCATGGCCTCTGCCGCTCAGACAGGACCTGCTGCAGCAGGGGCCCTGTCTGTTCCAAGACTTACCGCGGCTGCGTTTGACGGCATGGCGGTTGAACACCGGATCCTAAAGGAAAAAGGCATTCCGGAGGAAGTCATTCCTACGCTGATTAAGGCTAGGAAAGATGTGATCGCAAAACATTATCACCGCATATGGCGAAAATATGTTGCTTGGTGTGAGGCCAGGAAGGCCCCAACGGAGGAATTTCAACTGGGTCGATTTCTGCACTTCCTGCAGTCAGGAGTGACTATGGGCCTAAAATTGGGTTCCATTAAGGTCCAGATTTCGGCTCTGTACATTTTCTTCCAAAAAGAACTGGCTTCACTGCCTGAAGTCCAGACTTTTGTTAAGGGAGTGCTGCATATTCAGCCCCCGTTTGTCCCTTCAGTGGCACCGTTTGATCTCAACGTGGTGTTGGATTTCCTGAAGTCGCATTGGGTTGAGCCACTTAAATCCATAGAGCTAAAATACCTCACTTGGAAAGTGGTCATGCTGTTGGCCTTGGCGTCGGCCATGCGTGTATCAGAATTGGCGGCTTTGTCATGCAAAATCCCTTATCTGATTTTTCATATGGATAGGGCGGAATTGAGGACTCGTTCCCAATTCCTTCCTAAGGTGGTATCAGCTTTTCATGTGAACCAACCTATTGTGGTGCCTGCGGCTACTTGGGACTTGGAGGACTCCAAGTTACTGGACGTAGTCAGGGCCCTGAAAATATGTTTCCAGGATGGCTGGAGTCAGGAAAACTGACTCGCTATTTATCCTGTATGCACCCAACAAGCTGGGTGCTCCTGCTTCTAAGCAGACTATTGCTCGCTGGATCTGTAGCACGATTCAACTTGCACATTTTGCGGCTGGACTGCCGCACCCTAAATCTGTAAAAGCCTATTCCACGAGGAAAGTGGGCTCTTCTTGGGCGGCTGCCCGAGGGGTCTCGGCTTTACAGCTTTGCCGAGCTGCTACTTGGTCGGGTTCAAACACATTTGCTACAAGTTTGATACCCTGGCTGAGGAGTTACGGAGTTCCCAGCATCCACTAGGACGTCAGAGAAAATAAGAATTTACTCACCGGTAATTCTATTTCTCGTAGTCCGTAGTGGATGCTGGGCGCCCATCCCAAGTGCGGATTGTCTGCAATACTTGTATATAGTTATTGCCTAACTAAAGGGTTATTGTTATGAGCCATCTGTTAGTGAGGCTCAGTTATATTTCATACTGTTAACTGGGTATAATATCACGAGTTATACGGTGTGATTGGTGTGGCTGGTATGAGTCTTACCCGGGATTCCAAATCCCTTCCTTATTGTGTCAGCTCTTCCGGGCACAGTATCCTAACTGAGGTCTGGAGGAGGGTCATAGAGGGAGGAGCCAGTGCACACCAGGTAGTCCTAAAGCTTTCTTTAGTTGTGCCCAGTCTCCTGCGGAGCCGCTATTCCCCATGGTCCTTACGGAGTTCCCAGCATCCACTATGGACTACGAGAAATAGATTTACCGGTGAGTAAAATCTTATTTTCTTTTCTATCACACATAGTCTTGTCAATTTACACACTACTGTATTTATGTTTTTTAATATTTTGCATCAATTCATCTGAGAAGACTCGGATGAAACAGTATATTCTTCTCTGCATTTTAAGGTCATAATAAAAGTTATTTTTTAAATCTGTGTGCACCGGAAACAGATCCTTTCTTCTTCTTTTTTCCCTTTACAGTTATTGCATGATCTGTGGTAGCACCCCCTATTTATATATTCATATATAATATAAATTAACATTAGGGGTTTTCTGTGACAAATATTCAACACTTGCAATTAATAGTAGAATTTACCTAAATTTAGTCTCCTGTGCAACAATATTCCCTTCTCCCCTCCCCCCTTATATGCAATTCAAAATCCTATTTCTCTGACATCCTAGTGGATGCTGGGGACTCCGTAAGGACCATGGGGAAATAGACGGGCTCCGCAGGAGACAGGGCACTTTAAGAAAGAATTTGGATACTGGTGTGCTTTGGCTCCTCCCTCTATGTCCCTCCTCCAGACCTCAGTTTGAATCTGTGCCCGGACGAGCTGGGTGCTACTTAGTGAGCTCTCCTGAGCTTGCTATAAGAAAGTATTCTGTTAGGTTTTTTATTTTCAGGGAGATCTGCTGGCAACAGACTCTCTGCTACGTGGGACTGAGGGGAGAGAAGCAGCCCTACTCACTGAAGATAGGTCCTGCTTCTTGGGCTACTGGACACCATTAGCTCCAGAGGGATCGTACACAGGATCGCACCCTTGGTCGTCCGATCCCGGAGCCGCGCCGCCGTCCCCCTCGCAGAGCCGGAAGACAGACGCCGGTGACAGAAGCAAGAAGACTTCGAAATCGGCGGCAGAAGAGTCCAGTCTTCATATGAGGTAGCGCACAGCACTGCAGCTGTGCGCCATTGCTCCCACACTAAATCCACAAACTCCGGTCCCTGTAGGGTGCATGGCGCAGGGGGGGCGCCCTGGGCAGCAATTAGAGAACTCTTTGGCAAAAGTTTGCATAATTTACAGTAGGGCACTGTATATATGTATGAGCCCCCGCCAAAATTGTACATGAAAGCGGGACAGAAGCCCGCCGTCGGGGGCGGGGCTTCTTCCTCAGCACTCACCAGCGCCATATTTTTTTCTCCACAGCACCGCTGAGAGGAAGCTCCCCAGTCTCTCCCCTGCAGTTACACGGTAGAAGAGGGTAAAAAGAGAGGGGGGGCACATAATTAGGCGCAAAAATCAATATAAACAGCAGCTACTGGGTTAACATTAAGTTACTGTGTTATTACTGGGTAAATAGCGCTGGGGTGTGTGCTGGCATACTCTCTCTCTCTCCAAAGGGCCTTATGTAGGAATTGTCTTCAGATGAGCATTCCCTGAGTGTGTGGTGTGTCGGTACGTGTGTGTCGACATGTCTGAGGTAAAAGGCTCCCCTAAGGAGGAGATGGAGCAAATATGTGTGTGAGAGGGTGTCTCCGTCGACAACGCCGACACCTGTTTGGATATGTGTAATTAAGCGCTAAGGTGAATTTATTGCACAAAAGATTAGAGAACCGACAGGAAATCTACCCATGTCTGTCCCTATGTCACAGAGACCTTCAGAGTCTCTCAATTCTCACTATCCAAAATAATAAACACTGATATCGACACGGAGTTTGACTCCAGTGTCGACTACGATAATGCAAAGTTACAGCCAAAATGGCAGAAAAGTATTCAATATATGATTATTATAATAAAAGATGATTTGCATATCACTGATGACTCATCTGTCCCTGACACAAGGGTACACATGTTTAAGGGGAAGAAAGCTGAGGTAAATTTCCCTCCTCTCATGATGAAAAAGAGCGGGAATCTCCAGACAAGAGACTGCAGTTTCCCACAAAGAATTCTCAGGCAGTATCCTTTCCCCGCTAGGGCCAGGATATGATGGGAATCTTCCCCTAGGGTGTCACGTTTGCCCAAAAGGTAGCCCTGACGTAACGGCTATTCTCAGGGATACTGCAGATAGCGTGCACATTCTGGTACACCACTTAGACCGGCGATTGTGTCGGCATGGGTTTGTACCTTATCAGAAGCAGAAGTAAATATAGCCCAGAAACAGTATACAGGTAGCAGTCCAGATAGTAAGTCCCAGTAGGGGATTTAGGTCCACAGCAATTCCGTGCAGAAGTTCCAGATAAACAAGTCCATACAGCAGAACTATCACTGAGTCCACACAGCAGTGATAGCAGATTAGTCCATACAGTAGTAAGTACATATAAGTCCACACAGCACTGGTGATGCGTTCCACAAGGTACCCTGGCAGAGAATCACCCCTTAGCCAAAGTCCTGCGACTAACATCAGGAGCTGACCTGCGCAACCTCTTTTAAAACCTTCCAAATGCCCACCATGCCGCGCTCACCTGGGGAGGAGACGCAGGTTCCTGATTGGTGGGACCCCACCTCGGGTATTTCCCTACACCCTCCCACAGCTCGCCTTCACATTCTGGGTCAGGCTCCGCGATGTCCGTCAGAGACCTGGATGGAACAGAGGAAAGTAAACAGAAGGAACAATGACAGGGAAATTGGTTTAAGTCCTGATTGTCCCCTGTGGAGGAGAAGCTTCCAAGAGACATTACCTGATCCTCAAATGTATTTCCTGTGTGACCATATAAGGATCACAGGATGGACTCAATAGGCATAGCAATGATAACCTGTAATAACCTCATACCAGACTGGCATTCTCCTACAATTACATAACATGACAGCACTAGGTGCCAGGTCACAGCACACCTGTATTTACCTGGGTAAGATTATAGTACAGAATATATAGGCTAATGGATGAACACACACATGGGGTAATAGTGACACAAGCCAGAGAGACATGGAAACAGAAGGAATAAAAAGTACATTAAATGCTATAAAGATTGAAACGCCACAAATACAGTATTAGCCCCCCTTATATCCCCACACGCATATAGATATATATATTTCTCTGACGTCCTAGTGGATGCTGGGGACTCCGTCAGGACCATGGGGAATAGCGGCTCCGCAGGAGACAGGGCACAAAAGTAAAAGCTTTAGGATCAGGTGGTGTGCACTGGCTCCTCCCCCTATGACCCTCCTCCAAGCCTCAGTTAGATTTTTGTGCCCGGCCGAGAAGGGTGCAATCTAGGTGGCTCTCCTAAAGAGCTGCTTAGAGTAAAAGGACACTGACTCCAGTGTCGACGGTGAAGAAACAAACGTATTTTCCTTTAGGGCCACACGTTACTTGTTAAGGGCAATGAAGGAGGTGTTACATATTTCTGATACTACAAGTATAAAAAGGGTATTATGTGGAGTGTGAAAAAACTACCTGTAGTTTTTCCTGAATCAGATAAATTAAATGAAGTGTGTGATGATGCGTGGGTTTCCCCCGATAGAAAATTATTGGCGGTATACCCTTTCCCGCCTGAAGTTAGGGCGCGTTGGGAAACACCCCTTAGGGTGGATAAGGCGCTCACGCTTATCAAAACAAGTGGCGGTACCGTCTCCAGATAGGGCCGCCCTCAAGGAGCCAGCTGATAGGAGGCTGGAAAATATCCTAAAAAGTATATACACACATACTGGTGTTATACTGCGACCAGCGATCGCCTCAGCCTGGATGTGCAGCGCTGGGGTGGCTTGGTCGGATTCCCTGACTGAAAATATTGATACCCTTGACAGGGACAGTATTTTATTGACTATAGAGCATTTAAAGGATGCATTTCTATATATGCGAGATGCACAGAGGGATATTTGCACTCTGGCATCAAGAGTAAGTGCGATGTCCATATCTGCCAGAAGTTGTTTATGGACACGACAGTGGTCAGGTGATGCAGATTCCAAACGGCACATGGAAGTATTGCCGTATAAAGGAGAAAAAGACAACGTCTTTTCAGCCTCAGTCCTTTCGTCCCCATAAGGGCAAGCGGGCAAAAGGCCAGTCATATCTGCCATGGGATAGAGGAAAGGGAAGAAGACTGCAGCAGGCAGCCCATTCCCAGAAACAGAAGCCCTCCACCGCTTCTGCCAAGTCCTCAGCATGACGCTGGGGCCGTACAAGCGGACTCAGGTGCGGTGGGGGGGGTCGTCTCAAGAGTTTCAGCACGCAGTGGGCTCACTCGCAAGTGGACCCCTGGATCCTACAAGTAGTATCCCAGGGGTACAGATTGGAAATTCGAGACGTCTCCCCCTCGCAGGTTCCTGAAGTCTGCTTTACCAACGTCTCCCTCCGACAGGGAGGCAGTAGTGGAAACAATTCACAAGCTGTATTCCCAGCAGGTGATAATCAAAGTACCCCTCCTACAACAAGGAAAGGGGTATTATTCCACACTATATTGTGGTACTGAAGCCAGACGGCTCGGTGAGACCTATTCTAAATCTGAAATAGTTGAACACTTACATACAAAGGTTCAAATCAAGATGGAGTCACTCAGAGCAGTGATAGCGAACCAGGAAGAAGGGGACTATATGGTGTCCCGGGACATCAGGGATGCTTACCTCCATGTCCCAATTTGCCCTTCTCACCAAGGGTACCTCAGGTTCGTGGTACAGAACGGTCACTATCAGTTTCAGACGCTGCCGGTTGGATTGTCCACGGCACCCCGGGTCCTTACCAAGGTAATGGCCGAAATGATGATTCTTCTTCAAAGAAAATGGACGATCTCCTGATAGGGGCAAGGTCCAGAGAACAGTTGGAGGTCGGAGTAGCACTATCTCAAGTAGTACTACGACAGCACGGGTGGATTCTAAATATTCCAAAACCGCAGCTGTTTCCGACGACACGTCTGCTGTTCCTAGGGATGATTCTGGACACAGTCCAGAAAAAGGTGTTTCTCCCGGAGAAGAAAGCCAGGGAGTTATCCGAGCTAGTCAGGAACCTCCTAAAACCAGGAAAAGTGTCAGTGCATCATTGCACAAGGGTCCTGGGAAAAATGGTGGCTTCTTACGAAGCGATTCCATTCGGTAGATTTCACGCAAGAACTTTTCAGTGGGATCTGCTGGAAAAATGGTCCGGATCGCATCTTCAGATGCATCAGCGGATAACCCTGTCTCCAAGGACAAGGGTGTTTCTTCTGCGGTGGCTGCAGAGTGCTCATCTACTAAAGGGCCGCAGACTCGGCATTCAGGACTGGGTCCTGGTGACCACGGATGCCAGCCTGAGAGGCTGGGGAGCAGTCACACAGGGAAAAAATTTCCAGGGAGTGTGATCAAGTCTGGAGACTTCTCTCCACATAAATATACTGGAGCTAAGGGCAATTTACAATGTTCTAAGCTTAGCAAGACCTCTGCTTCAAGGTCAGCCGGTATTGATCCAGTGGGACAACATCACGGCAGTCGCCCACGTAAACAGACAGGGCGGCACAAGAAGCAGGAGGGCAATGGCAGAAACTGCAAGGATTCTTCGCTGGGCGAAAAATCATGTGATAGCACTGTCAGCAGTGTTCATTCCGGGAGTGGACAACTGGGAAGCAGACTTCCTCAGCAGGCACGACCTCCACCCGGGAGAGTGGGGACTTCATCGGGAAGTATTCCACATGATTGTGAACCGTTGGGAAAGACCAAAGGTGGACATGATGGCGTCCCGCCTGAACAAAAAACTGGACAGGTATTGCGCCAGGTCAAGAGACCCTCAAGCAATATCTGTGGACGTTCTGGTAACACTGTGGGTGTACCAGTCGGTGTATGTGTTCCCTCCTCTGCTTCTCATAACCAAGGTACTGAGAATTATAAGACGTAGAGGAGTAAGAACTATACTCGTGGCTCCGGATTGGCCAAGAAGGACTTGGTACCCGGAACTTCAAGAGATGCTCACAGAGGACCCGTGGCCTCTACCTCTAAGAAGGGACCTGCTCCAGCAGGGACCCTGTCTGTTCCAAGACTTACCGCGGCTGCGTTTGACGGCATGGCGGTTGAACGCCAGATCCTAAGGGAAAAAGGCATTCCGGAAGAGGTCATTCCTACCCTGGTCAAAGCCAGGAAGGAGGTGACCGCAAAACATTATCACCACATGTGGCGAAAATATGTTGCGTGGTGTGAGGCCAGGAAGGCCCCACGAAGAAATTTCAACTCGGTCGATTCCTGCATTTCCTGCAAACAGGAGTGTCTATGGGCCTCAAATTGGGGTCCATTAAGGTTCAAATTTCGGCCCTGTAAATTTTCTTCCAGAAAGAATTGGCTTCAGTTCCTGAAGTCCAGAAGTTTGTCAAGGGAGTATTGCATATACAACCCCCTTTTTTGTGCCTCCAGTGGCACTGTGGGATCTCAACGTAGTTCTGGGATTCCTCAAATCACATTTTAAACCGCTCAAATCTGTGGATTTGAAGTATCTCACATGGAAAGTGACCATGCTGTTGGCCCTGGCCTCGGCCAGGCGAGTGTCAGAATTGGCGGCTTTGTCTCACAAAAGCCATATCTGATTGTCCATTCGGACAGGGCAGAACTGCGGACTCGTCCCCAGTTTCTTCCTAAGGTGGTGTCAGCGTTTCACCTGAACCAGCTTATTGTGGTACCTGCGGCTACTAGGGACTTGGAGGACTCCAAGTTGCTAGATGTTGTCAGAGCCCTGAAAATATAAGTTTCCAGGACGGCTGGAGTCAGGAAAACTGACTCGCTGTTATCCTGTATGCACCCAACAAACTGGGTGCTCTTGCTTCTAAGCAGACGATTGCTCGTTGGATTTGTAGCACATTTCAACTTGCACATTCTGTGGCAGGCCTGCCACAGCCTAAATTTGTCAAGGCCCATTCCACAAGGAAGGTGGGCTCATCCTGGGCGGCTGCCCGAGGGGTCTCGGCATTACAACTCTGCCGAGCAGCTACGTGGTCGGGGGAGAACACGTTTGTAAAATTCTACAAATTTGATACCCTGGCTAAAGAGGACCTGGAGTTCTCTCATTCGGTGCTGCAGAGTCATCCGCACTCTCCCGCCCGTTTGGGAGCTTTGGTATAATCCCCATGGTCCTGACGGAGTCCCCAGCATCCACTAGGACGTCAGAGAAAATAAGATTTTACTTACCGATAAATCTATTTCTCGTAGTCCGTAGTGGATGCTGGGCGCCCATCCCAAGTGCGGATTGTCTGTAATACTTGTACATAGTTATTGTTACAAAAATCGGGTTATTATTGTTGTGAGCCATCTTTTCAGAGGCTCCGCTGTTATCATGCTGTTAACTGGGTTCAGATCACAGGTTGTACAGTGTGATTGGTGTGGCTGGTAGGAGTCTTACCCGGGATTCAAAATCCTTCCTTATTGTGTACGCTCGTCCGGGCACAGTATCCTAACTGAGGCTTGGAGGAGGGTCATAGGGGGAGGAGCCAGTGCACACTACCTGATCCTAAAGCTTTTACTTTTGTGCCCTGTCTCCTGCGGAGCCGCTATTCCCCATGGTCCTGACGGAGACCCCAGCATCCACTACGGACTACGAGAAATAGATTTATCGGTAAGTAAAATCTTATTATATATATTAAAGATGCTGTCTTAAGAGATATATATATATATATATATATATATATATATATATAGATATATAGATATATATAGAGATAGATAGATAGATAGATATATAGAGATAGATAGATATATATAGATATCTATATCCATCTATAACATCAAAGAGACATGAGTATACTGGGTCCTAGAGTCAAAGCTTTGTCAATTTCTGCTTAACGTGTCCTGTAGAATATGCAATGGACAGATGATGCCGACTTAAGAGGCATATGGAAGGCTGAGGATTGTGTGGAGAAGGGTTCTCAGACCTGGTCTCCACAGCTATAGCTGGTAATTCTGATATTTTGCCTTATATTCCTGCACAGCCTAGGAAAGCACGACATTATCAAATGCAGCCTTTCGAACAAAGAAACAAGAAAGTCCGAGGTGCGTCCTTTTTTGCCAGAGGCGGGGGCAGAGGAAAGAAGCTGCACAACACAGCTAGTTCCCAGGAACAGAAATCCTCCCCGGCCTCTACAAAAATCCAGGAGCTAGGCACGGTGGGGACACGCCTTCGTAAGTTCAGCCACAAGTAGGTTCACTCCCTGTTAGATCCCTGGGCAATAGATATGGTGTCTCAGGGATACAAGCTGGACTTTGAGAAGATGCCCCCTGACGGCCCTGACGTTTTCCCCCCACGAGAGGGAAACAGTGTTAACTGCAATTCACAAATTGTATCTTCAACAGGTGGTGGTCAAGGTTCCCCTCCTTCAACAAGGAGGGGGATATTATTCGACCATGTTGTAGTCCCGAAACCAGACGGTTCGGTCAGACCCATATTGAATATAAAATCCCTTAACATATACCTGAAAAGGTTCAAGTTCAAGATGGAATCGCTAAGAGCGGTCATGGCAAGCCTGAAAGGGGGAGATTTTATGGTGACTCGGGACATAGAGGATGCATACCCTCATGTCCCCATTTATCCACCTCATCAGGCGTACCTCAGAATTGCTGTACGGGATTGTCATTACCAATTTCAGACGTTGCCGTTTGGTCTCTCCACGGCCCCGAGAATATTCACCAAGGTAATGGCTGAAATGATGGTGCTCCTGCGGAAGCAAGGTGTCACTATTATCATGTACTTGGACGATCTCCTCATAAAAGCGAGATCAAGAGAGCAGTTGCTGAACAGCGTATCACTTTCTCTGGAAGTGTAACGGCAACACGGCTGGATTCTATATATTCCAAAGTCGCAGTTGGTTCCTACAGCTCATCTGCCTCTCCTAGGCATGATCCTAGACACAGACCAGAAAGGGGTTTATCTCCCCATAGAGAGAGCTCAGGAGCTCGTGACACTGGTCAGGAATCTATTAAAACCAAAACAGGTGTCAGTGCATCACTGCACTCGAGTCCTGGGAAGGTGGGTGGCATCATACGAGGCCATTCCCTTAGGCAGGTTCCATGCGAGGACCTTCCAATAGGACTTACTGGACAAGTGGTCCGGATCACATCTTCAGATGCATCGGTTAATCACCCTATCCCCCAGGGCCAGGTTGTCTCTCCTGTGGTGGCTGCAGAGTGCTCACCTTCTCGAAGGTCGCAGATTCGGCATTCAGTACTGGGTCCTGGTGACCACGGATGCAACCCTCCGAGGGTGGGGGGCAGTCACACAGGGAAGAAATTTCCAAGGGCTGTGGTCAAGTCAGGAGACTTTCCTTCACATCAACATCCTGGAACTAAGGGCCATATACAACGCCCTACGTCAAGCGGAGTCCCTGCTTCGCGACAAACCGGTTCTGATTCAGTCAGACAATATCACCTCAGTGACTCATGTAAACCGCCAACGCGGCACGAGGAGCAGGGTGGCGATGGTAGAAGCCACCAGGATTCTTCACTGGGCGGAGAATCACGTAAGCGCACTGTCAGCAGTGTTCATTCCGGGAGTGGACAACTGGGAAGCAGACTTCCTCAGCAGGCACGACCTCCACCCGGGAGAGTGGGGACTTCATCAAGAAGTCTTCACGCAGATTGCAAGTCGGTGGGAACTGCCACAGGTAGACACGATGGCATCCCGCCTCAACAAAAAGCTACAGAGGTATTGCGCCAGGTCAAGAGACCCTCAGGCGATAGCTGTAGACGCACTAGTGACACCGTGAGTGGTCCAGTCTGTTTATGTATTTCCTCCTCTTCCTCTCATACCCAAGGTGCTGAGAATCATAAGAAAAAGAGGAGTGAGAACAATACTCATTGTTCCGAATTGGCCAAGAGGGACTTGGTTTCCAGATCTGCAAGAAATGCTCACAGAGGACCCATGGCCTCTGCCTCTAAGACAGGTATTGTTGCAACAGGGGCCCTGTCTGTTCCAGGATTTACCGCGGCTGTGTTTGACGGCATGGCGGTTGAACTCCGGATCCTAGCAGAAAAAGGCATTCCGGATGAGGTTATTCCTACGCTGATAAAGGCTAGGAAGGACGTGACTGCTAAACATTATCACCGTATATGGCGAAAATATGTTGCTTGGTGTGAGGCCAGGAAGGCCCCTACGGAGGAATTCCAGCTGGGCCGTTTCCTTCACTTCCTACAGTCGGGAGTGAACTTGGGCCTAAAATTGGGTTCCATTAAGGTCCAGATTTCGGCCCTATCCATTTTCTTTCAAAAAGAACTGGCTTCTCTACCTGAAGTTCAGACGTTTGTAAAGGGAGTGCTGCATATTCAGCCCCCTTTCTCTAACGTCCTAAGTGGATGCTGGGGACTCCGTAAGGACCATGGGGATTAGCGGCTCCGCAGGAGACTGGGCACAACTATAAAGAAAGCTTTTAGACTACTGGTGTGCTCTGGCTCCTCCCACTAAGACCCTCCTCCAGACCTCAGTTAGATTCTTGTGCCCGGCCGAGCTGGATGCACACTAGGGGCTCTCCTGAGCACCTAGAAAGAAAGTATATTTAGGTTTTTTATTTTCAGTGAGATCTGCTGGCAACAGACTCACTGCAGCGAGGGACTAAGGGGAGAAGAAGCGAACCTACCTAACAGGTGGTAGTTTGGGCTTCTTAGGCTACTGGACACCATTAGCTCCAGAGGGATCGACCGCAGGACCCGACCTTGGTGTTCGTTCCCGGAGCCGCGCCGCCGTCCCCCTTACAGAGCCAGAAGCACGAAGAAGGTCCGGAAAATCGGCGGCAGAAGACTTCGGTCTTCACCAAGGTAGCGCACAGCACTGCAGCTGTGCGCCATTGCTCCTCATGTACACCTCACACTTCGGTCACTGATGGGTGCAGGGCGCTGGGGGGGGGCGCCCTGAGGGCAATAAATAACACCTTGGCTGGCAAAATATACATCATATATAGTCCCAGAGGCTATATAGATGTAAAATTACCCCTGCCAGTATCACAGAAAAAGCGGGAGAAAGTCCGCCGTAAAGGGGGCGGGGCTTCTCCCTCAGCACACTGGCGCCATTTTTCCCTCACAGTTCCGCTGGAAGGAAGCTCCCTGGCTCTCCCCGGCTCTCCCCTGCAGTCTGAGAATACTACAGAAGGGTAAAAAAGAGAGGGGGGGCACTAAATTTAGGCGCCGTATAGATATATATATATATATGTAATATATATAAAAAAGCAGCTATAGGGAAAACACTCATTGATAGTGGGATCCCAGTGTTATATAGCGCTCTGGTGTGTGCTGGCATACTCTCTCTCTGTCTCCCCAAAGGGCTTTGTGGGGTCCTGTCCTCTGTCAGAGCATTCCCTGTGTGTTTGCGGTGTGTCGGTACGGCTGTGTCGACATGTTTGATGAGGAGGCTTATGTGGAGGCGGAGCAGATGCCTGTAAATGTGATGTCACCCCCTGCGGGGTCGACACCTGAGTGGATGGTGCTGTGGAAGGAATTACGTGATAGTGTCGACTCCTTACATAAAAGGTTTGACGACATACCTAATGTGGGACAGCCGGCTTCTCAGCCTGTGCCTGCCCAGGCGGCTCAAAAACCATCAGGGGCTCTAAAACGCCCGCTACCTCAGATGGTTGACACAGATGTCGACACGGATACTGATTCCAGTGTCGACGACGAAGAGACTAATGTAACTTCCAGTAGGGCCACACGTTACATGATTGAGGCAATGAAAAATATGTTGCACATTTCTGATGTTACCCCCGGTACCACAAAATAAGGTATAATGTTTGGAGAGAAAAAACTACCAGTAGCTTTTCCTCCATCTGAAGAGTTAAATGAAGTGTGTGAAGAAGCGTGGGCTTCCCCTGATAAAAAGATGGTAATTTCTAAGAGGTTACTAATGGCGTACCCTTTCCCGCCAGAGGATAGGTCACGCTGGGAAACATCCCCTAGGGTGGATAAAGCTCTCACACGCTTGTCAAAGAAGGTGGCACTACCGTCTCCGGATACGGCCGCCCTGAAGGAATCTGCTGATGGAAAGCAGGAGGCTATCCTGAAATCTATATATACACACACAGGTGTGATACTGAGACCGGCTATAGCTTCAGCCTGGATGTGCAGCGCTGCTGCTGCGTGGTCAGATTCCCTGTCAGAAAATATAGATACCCTAGACAGGGACACTATTTTGCTAAACGTAGAGCATATAAAAGACGCACTTTTATACATGAGGGATGCACAGAGGGATATTTGCCGGCTGGCATCCAAAATTAGTGCAATGTCCATTTCTGCCAGGAGAGGGTTATGGACTCTGCAGTGGACAGGTGATGCAGATTCCAAACGACACATGGAAGTTCTGCCTTATAAGGGTGAGGAATTGTTCGGGGATGGTCTCTCGGACCTCGTTTCCACAGCAACAGCTGGGAAGTCTACATTTTTACCCCATGTTCCCTCACAACCAAAGAAAGCACCGTATTATCAGGTACAGTCCTTTCGGCCCAATAGGGGCAAGCGGGTTAAAGGCGCGTCCTTTCTGCCCAGAGGTAGAGGGAAAAAGCTGCAGCATACAGCCAGTTCCCAGGAGCAAAAGTCCTCCCCCGCTTCCTCTAAGTCCACAGCATGACGCTGGGGCTCCACAGGCGGAGCCAGGTACGGTGGGGGGCCGTCTCAAAAATTTCAGCAATCAGTGGGCTCGCTCACGGGTGGATCCCTGGATCCTTCAAATAGTATCTCATGGGTACAAACTGGAATTCGAGACGTCTCTCCCCCGCCGTTTCCTCAAATCTGCCTTGCCAACCACTCCCTCAGGCAGGGAGGCAGTGTTACAGGCAATTCAAAAGCTGTATTCACACAAGTGATAGTAAAGGTGCCCCTACTTCAATAAGGAAGGGGTTACTATTCCACAATGTTTGTGGTACCGAAACCGGACCGTTCGGTGAGACCCATTTTAAATTTTAAATCCAAAAAAATTCAAGTTCAAGATGGAATCGCTCAGGGCGGTTATTGCAAGCCTGGACGAGGGAGATTACATGGTATCGCTGGACATCAAGGATGCTTACCTACATGTCCCCATTTACCATCCTCACCAGGAGTACCTCAGGTTTGTGGTACAAGATTGTCATTACCAATTCCAGACGTTGCCGTTCGGTCTCTCCACGGCTCTGAGGGTCTTTACCAAGGTAACGGCGGAAATGATGATACTCCTTCGAAGAAAGGGAGTTTTAATTATCCCGTACTTGGACGATCTCCTGATAAAGGCGAGGTCCAGAGATCAGTTGTTGGTAGGGGTAGCTACAACAGCACGGCTGGATTCTAAACATTCCAAAGTCACAGCTGGTCCCTACGACACGCCTGCTGTTCCTAGGGATGGTTCTGGACACAGAACAGAGAAAAGTGTTTCTCCCGGAGGAAAAGGCCAAGGAGCTGTCATCTCTAGTCAGAGGCCTCCTAAAACCAAAACAGGTGTCGGTGCATCACTGCACGCGGATCCTGGGAAAAATGGTAGCTTCCTACGAAGCAATTCCATTCGGCAGGTTTCATGCAAGAACCTTTCAGTGGGACCTGTTGGACAAGTGGTCCGGATCGCATCTTCAGATGCATCGTCTGATAACCCTGTCTCCAAGGACAAGGGTGTCTCTGCTGTGGTGGCTGCAGAGTGCTCATCTTCAAGAGGGCCGCAGATTCGGCATACAGGACTGGGTCCTGGTGACCACGGATGCCAGCCTTCGAGGCTGGGGAGCAGTCACACAGGGAAGAAACTTCCAAGGACTATGGTCAAGTCAGGAGACTTCCCTGCACATAAATATTCAGGAACTAAGGGCCATTTACAATGCCCTAAGTCAGGCAAAACCCCTGCTTCAAAACCAGCCGGTACTGATCCAGTCAGACAACATCACAGCGGTCGCCCATGTAAATCGACAGGGCGGCACGAGAAGCAGGACGGCGATGGCAGAAGCCACAAGGATTCTCCGATTTGCGGAAAATCACGTGTTAGCACTGTCAGCAGTGTTCATTCCGGGAGTGGACAACTGGGAAGCAGACTTCCTCAGCAGGCACGACCTCCACCCGGGAGAGTGGGGACTTCATCCAGAAGTCTTTCAAATGATTGTAAACCAGTGGGAAAAACCACATGTGGACATGATGGCGTCCCGCCTAAACAAAAAGCTAGAAAAATATTGCGCCAGGTCAAGAGACCCGCAGGCGATAGTTGTGGACGCTCTGGTAACCCCGTGGGTGTACCTATCGGTTTATGTGTTCCCTCCTCTTCCTCTCATACCAAAGGTACTGAGGATAATAAGGAGAAGATGAGTAAGAACTATACTCATTGTTCCGGATTGGCCAAGAAGAGCGTGGTATCCGGAACTTCAAGAAATGATGTCAGAGGACCCATGGCCTCTACCGCTCAGACAGGACCTGCTGCAGCAGGGGCCCTGTCTGTTCCAAGACTTTCCGCGGCTGCATTTGACGGCATGGCGGTTGAACACCGGATCCTGAAGGAAAAGGGCATTCCGGAGGAAGTCATTCCTACGCTGATAAAAGCTAGGAAAGAAGTAACCGCGAACCATTATTACCGCATATGGCGAAAATATGTTGCGTGGTGTGAGGCCAGGAAGGCCCCAACGGAAGAATTTCAGCTGGGCCGGTTCCTGCACTTCCTACAGTCAGGGGTGACTATGGGCCTTAAATTGGCTCTATCGATTTTCTTCCAGAGAGAATTGGCTTCACTACCTGAAGTTCAGACTTTTGTTAAGGGAGTGCTGCATATTCAGCCCCCTTTTGTGCCTCCAGTGGCACCTTGGGATCTCAACGTGGTGTTGGATTTCCTAAAGTCACATTGGTTTGAGCCACTGAAAACCGTGGATTTGAAATATCTCACGTGGAAAGTGGTCATGTTGTTGGCCTTGGCTTCGGCCAGGCGTGTTTCAGAATTGGCGGCTTTGTCATGTAAAAGCCCTTATCTGATTTTCCATATGGATAGGGCAGAATTGAGGACTCGTCCCCAGTTTCTCCCCAAAGTGGTATCAGCTTTTCATCTGAACCAACCTATCGTGGTGCCTGCGGCTACAAATGACTTGGAGGCTTCCAAGTTGTTGGATGTAGTCAGGGCCCTAAAAATTTATGTTTCCAGTACAGCTGGAGTCAGGAAGACTGACTCGCTCTTTATCCTGTATGCGCCCAACAAGTTGGGTGCACCTGCTTCAAAGCAGACTATTGCTCGCTGGATCTGTAGTACGATTCAGCTAGCACATTCTGCGGCTGGACTGCCGCATCCTAAATCAGTGAAAGCCCATTCCACAAGGAAAGTGGGCTCTTCTTGGGCGGCTGCCCGAGGGGTCTCTGCTCTTCAACTTTGCCGAGCTGCTACTTGGTCAGGGGCAAACACGTTTGCAAAATTCTACAAATTTGATACCCTGGCTGAGGAGGACCTGGAGTTCTCTCATTCGGTGCTGCAGAGTCATCCGCACTCTCCCGCCCGTTTGGGAGCTTTGGTATAATCCCCATGGTCCTTACGGAGTCCCCAGCATCCACTTAGGACTTTAGAGAAAATAAGAATTTACTCACCGGTAATTCTATTTCTCATAGTCCGTAGTGGATGCTGGGCGCCCATCCCAAGTGCGGATTGTCTGCAATACTTGTATATAGTTATTGCTTAACTAAAGGGTTATTGTTGAGCTATCTGTTGAGAGGCTCAGTTGTTATCATGCTGTTAACTGGGTATTGTATCACGAGTTATACGGTGTGGCTGGTATGAGTCTTACCCGGGATTCAAAATCCTTCCTAATTGTGTCAGCTCTTCCGGGCACAGTATCCTAACTGAGGTCTGGAGGAGGGTCTTAGTGGGAGGAGCCAGTGCACACCAGTAGTCTAAAAGCTTTCTTTATAGTTGTGCCCAGTCTCCTGCGGTGCCGCCAATCCCCATGGTCCTTACGGAGTCCCCAGCATCCACTACGGACTATGAGAAGTAGAATTACCGGTGAGTAAATTCTTATTTTTGTGCCTCCAGTGGCACCTTGGGATCTTAACGTGGTGTTGAGTTTCCTGAAGTCACACTGGTTTGAGCCACTTCAAACCATGGGGTTAAAATATCTCACGTGGAAGGTGGTCATGCTATTAGCCTTGGCTTCAGCTAGGCGTGTGTCAGAATTAGCGGCTTTGTCACATAAAAGCCCCTATCTGGTTTTCCATATGGACAGGGCAGAATTGCGGACCCGTCCATAATTTCTGCCAAAAGTGGTGTCATCTTTTCATATGAACCAACCTATTGTGGTGCCTGTGGCTACTCGTGACTTGGAGGACTCCGAGTTACTAGATGTGGTCAGGGCTTTGAAGGTTTATGTAGCCAGAGTCAGGAAAACGGAGTCGCTGTTTATCCTGTGTGCATCCAACAAGCTGGGTGCTCCTGCTTCAAAGCAAACTATTGCTCGCTGGATCTGTAACACGATTCAGCAGGCTCATTCTGCGGCTGGATTGCCGCTACCAAAATCAGTAAAAGCCCACTCCACAAGGAAGGTGGGCTCTTCTTGGGCGGCTGCCCGAGGGGTCTCGGCATTACAGCTTTGCCGAGCAGCTACTTGGTCAGGTTCAAACACTTTTGCAATGTTTTACAAATTTGATACCCTGGCTGAGGAGGACCTTGTGTTTGCTCATTCGGTGCTTCAGAGTCATCCGCACTCTCCCGCCTGTTTGGGAGCTTTGTTATAATCCCCATGGTCCTTACGGAGTCCCCAGCATCCACTAGGACGTTAGAGAAAATAGATTTACCGGTAAGTAAAATCTTATTTCTTGTAGTCCGTAGTGGATGCTGGGCGCCCCCGTCCCAAGTGCGGACTTGTTCTGCAATACTTGTATATAGTTATTGCTTAAATAAGGGTTATGTTATGGTTGCATCAGGGTTGATCTGATGCTCCGTTGTTCATACTGTTAACTGGGTAAGTTTATCACAAGTTATACGGTGTGACTGGTATGAGTCTTGCCCTGGATTCCAAAATCCTTTCCTTGTACTGTCAGCTCTTCCGGGCACAGTTTCTCTAACTGAGGTCTGGAGGAGGGACATAGAGGGAGGAGCCAGAGCACACCAGTATCCAAATTCTTTCTTAAAGTGCCCGGTCTCCTGCGGAGCCCGTCTAATTCCCCATGGTCCTTACGGAGTCCCCAGCATCCACTACGGACTACGAGAAATAGATTTACCGGTAAGTAAAATCTTATTTTTTAGAAGACTTCAAGGGCTGCAGCACTTTCTATGTCTTTATGACATGCTGTGCTGCGGCTCCTTCACCTCCCTCAACGGTGCCGCATACTCCCGTGGCCTGGTTCCTGGGTACTTGCAGCGGAGACGCCCCGGTTTTCATGCACACCACCGCTGCCGCTCTTCAGGATTGCGTGACTGCACTTCAGGGAGGAGGTAAGAGGATCCCCCAGGTGGGACCTGCCGGTAAATCGCAATCCGGTCGCGGTACCCGGAGACGGACCGTGCCGCTGGCGTGGACACTGTCGCACAGGGACCCAACTATATCTCCCAGGGCAAGGAGCCCAGGTTGGATTTACTAAAATCCGTTTATAAAAGGCTCCACAGTACCCGGTGGTGAAGTCCAGCAGAGGGGGATAAGGCGCGGACTTGTAGCCCCTCCCCCAGCTCTGGGCGCCATCTACTGCTGGTGTTCCCGCCCTGTAGATACAGTTCTCTCTCCCTCACTCCCTGACAGAGAGATGTTGGTGCCATTACATAGCTGGGCTGATCTCCGGGACTGCTCAGCACTGTCTTCTCTGTAAATCCGCCTGTATCATCAGCGCTGTGCATTTACAGACACTTAAGTATTCTACATGTCATTTTAGACAGTGTTAGTTAAGAACAAGTGTACTGCTATATGAATATTTAGTACAAGTATTCTGTGATATACATCCGGTGTTTACTGTGCATTGTTATATCTGTATACATACATATCTATATGTTATTTACTAGTCCAGTGCAGTTTTATATGTAATAATTCCTGTATTGTACCTGTGACTGAGTGTTCCTATAGCTGCTGTGTGGATTCCATTCTTATGTATCGCACGTTTTGCTGTCACTATATTCTGTACCCTGAGGGCTATGTGCGTCAGGGTCTCGTATAATATATAGTACAGGTTGAGTATCCCATATCCAAATATTCCGAAATACGGAATATTCCGAAATACGGACTTTTTTGAGTGAGAGTGAGACAATGAAACCTTTGTTTTTTGATGGCTCAATGTACACAAACTTTGTTTAACACACAAAGTAATTAAAAATATTGTATTAAATGACCTTCAGGCTGTGTGTATAAGGTGTATATGAAACATAAATAAATTGTGTGAATGTAGACACACTTTGTTTAATGCACAAAGTTATAAAAAATATTGGCTAAAATTACCTTCAGGTGTGTACAAGGTGTATATGTAACATAAATGCATTCTGTGCTTAGATTTAGGTCCCATCACCATGATATCTCATTATGGTAAGCAATTATTCCAAAATACGGAAAAATCCAATATCCAAAATACCTCTGGTCCCAAGCATTTTGGATAAGGGATACTCAACCTGTACTACACAGGGTATATGTTTTGTAGTTCTCGCTGTGTTTTTCAGTCACCCCACACCGCTTAAATCCTCTGTCTGTGTTTACTGTTCCATAACTCGGGATTATTTGCTGTTTTTCTGTTTGTCTGGCTGCATTGTACTGTTACGCCCTAAGGTTACATCCCATACAATGTCTGCTACACAGGGCGGGACATCCGCGGATGTTCCTGCATCATGCAGTACTGTTGCCGTAGATTCACCAGTGGGGGGAAGTGTTAGCTGCTGGTTCAGACGCTGGGTGTCATACTGTACATCTCCCAGTCCGCCTGTGGCCAATCAGGACCCACCTTGGCCAGCGGTTTCAAGTATGCTGACTACGCTTGTAACACATTTTACTCCACCTGTGGGATCTCCTGTGCCATTACAGCCACATATTGTCCCTGTAGTTAATCCACCATGGGCGGATACTCTGTCTACCCAGTTACAGCAATTAAATCAGTCTATGCATAGACAAAAGTCCCGTCCCCCCCCTTCCCTGCTGGGGCCAAGGGGTCATCTAAGTGGGCCATTTCTTCCTCACAATCCGCTAATATTTCGGATAATTCTTATGATGAGGATGGGGATTATACTGATCCATCAGACACTGATACAGTTGCTTCTGATGAGGTATCTACAACCCAGGTCGATGTTCCTGACCTTGTGGAGGCTATCAAGCTGATCTCTAGATTGATGATGACATTGAGCCCCCTGCTACGTCTAAGAAACCTGATAAGTTCAAACGTCCGTTTTACCACATTTTGCCCTTTTAATTGTCATACGTCAGGAATCCTGGTCATCTCCAGGAAGTTTTCCCTGTCTAAAAAGATGCTAGCTCGTTATCCTATCCCTGCAGAGTTGATAAACAAGTGGGAAACTCCACCGCCAGTCTTGTGGTGTCATCTACTCTGCCTGTCACCACTGTCACCTCACTGATGGAACCAACAGATAAGCGCGTGGAGGGATGCCTGAAGTCTATTTACACTCTTACCGGTGCTGTTCATAGACCGACTATGACTGCCTCTTGGGTGGCAAAAGGAATTAAAGCATGGGTTCAGGCAATTGAGGATGAGCTGCCTCAAGATTTTTCTGACACTGCCAGACAATATCTGTCATATATTACCACAGCCTCTCACTATATTCAGGAGGCAGCCTCTGTATGATGCAGGAGTTATGGCGGCCAAGGCATCTACTACGCCTATCCTGGCTCGCCGAATTCTGTGATTGAGGTCCTGGAAAGTGGACCTGAACTCTAAAAAGACCTTGGAGGTGCTTCCTTTCAAGGGAGACATACTATATGGATAGGATCTGAACAAGATTGTGACTGACTTGGCGACGGCCAAGACTGCGTTTCTCCCAAGTACTAATCCTTCTGCTCCGAAGGCTAAGAGTACCACTTTTCGTTCCTTTCGACCTCCAGGTAAAGCAAAAGGTCAGGCGTACCCGAGACAGGCTCGTATTTCCAAAACCACTAAGCCCAAATGTAAACATTCCTGAGCCGCCCTTCAACCAGCTTCCAAACAAGACAAGCCTGCTGCATGATGGGGCATTCCTCCCCCTGGGGAACCCAGGGTGGGAGGCTGACTTCTGCAGTTCGCCCAGGCCTGGTTAAAGAACACTTCACAAATATGGCTGGCCTTCGAATAAGCAAACCTTGGCCAGATAGATTAGAATGGTGATTGCACAAGCCTATGCGCAGGCTGGGCTCCCAGCTCCTGCTATCGAAGCCCATTCTACTCGGTCTGTTGGATTTTCTTGGGCGGCCCGCCGTGGCGCGTCCGCAGAACAATTGTGCAAGGCGGCTACGTGGTCCTCAGTGAACACGTTTATCAGGTTCTTTGCCTTTGATACTTCCGCCTCCCAGGATGCTTCCTTTGGACGCCGGGTTCTTGTGTCCGCTACAGTGCATCCCCTCCCATAAGGAACTGCTTTAGGACATCCCCGATGTTATTCCTTGTGGAGCCCAGTGTACCCCGCAGCAGAAAACGAGATTTATGGTAAGAACTTACCGTTGTTAAATCTCTTTCTGCGAGGTACACTGGGCTCCACAAGGCGCCCACCCTGACGCACTTAGCTTTTTTGGGTTGGTATTGGCATAGCCGCTGACGCCCTCTCCTGCGGTGAGTGTGTGGTGTAATTGGCTACGAGCGGTTGGCGTCTCTGGTACCTGCTACTGCATTGGGCTGGTTAACTAAACTGAGCTCCCTGGCATGGAGGCGGGGTTATAGAGGAGGCAGCGCTGTGCATCTTGGGAAGTCTAAAGCTTTGAGCCTGTCGGTGCCTCGGATCAAGATCCTACTCTACACCCCAATGTTATTCCTTGTGGAGCCCAGTGTACCTCGCAGAAAGAGATTTATCAACGGTAAGTTCTTACCGTAAATCTCGTTTTTTCCCCACACCGCAACAACATTGCTATAATTATGAAGTTGTTGCTACACATGAGATTGTCCTACCACTTGTGAATACTGGGCAACAGGGTACGCACAGCCTGTGAAAGCTATATCAGCAGGGCCATTGGTCGTTCTGTATACCAGATACAGCTGTGATAAATCACGTAAGCTGTGTATCATTACATCTGTCGGTGTGTACAGGCGTTCAAGCAAGCACTGTATCGGCCGCAGAATCCATTGAATGACGTCACAAGTGGGCAGGAATAGTCAAATGAAGCCTGCTGGGCAGAGATATCGGGTGGATGATTGCCATGTGTGTATGCACAAGATTGTTTCTGCATAAACCTTATCAATCATTAAATCAGGCGGTGGGTCATCCAAGTGTGTACCCCACATAAGGAGCAAAGATTGACAATGATTTGGCTCGTTAGTATGGTTGGAAAGGGACTGCTCACAGGCTGATAAGACTTCTTCTGATACACATGAGAGTATCACTTGCCGGCCAATCATTGTGATGAGCTGAATTGGTTTTGGCTGTCATGGTCGTTCGGTGTTGCATGGGTAACTGTAAAAGGAGATGCTTCGTAATCATGATTGTGTGGCTGGTGTAGGCCAGCTCCGTAGTTTGTTATTCTGATCACTAGTATGCATTCACAGTAAACAAAGCATATAGCATACAGCAGTGTGTCTCTGCCTCAAGGGTAAATTTACTAAAGCTTCTTAAACAGAAAATTGGTGCTTGTTGCCCTTGACAACCAATCAGATGCTGTCTTATAATTTTCTAAAAGGCAATAGAGAAATAACATCTGGTTGCTATGAGCAACATCACGAGTTCTCTGTTTTAGAAGCTTGAGTAAATTTACCCCTTGGTATCAAGTTTTCCCAGCAGGCCATGTTATGAGGATATCAGTCTGTGAAAGCAGGAGGGATAGTACTGACCCAGCAATATAAATGAACTCACTGGTGCATGATTAAAGAGAGCAACAAAACATGACCTGCTGGTAGTACTTGAGGATTGGAGTTGAGAACCCAGAGTATACAGACTTCTACATATCTGACACTTTGACCTCTTGAGATGCGGAAAGGGGAGGAAGGTGATGGCAAGTGTAGGATGAAATACAGGAAGGGCATTTTGTGCACCTTATGTGCAATGTAAAGGTGGAACTGACCGTTCAGATAATTATTTGTTGCATCTGCTTCACCTCTGGTGCAAAATCCTTGATAGTGATGATGACGTTGAAGTTTGTGTAAAAGAAATAAAAAAGATTGAACTAGGGCTGGTTGTCTTTATGGCTGAGGTGCCACAGTCTGCAGGTTTCTCTACTATAGTGGCACCAGACCTGGAATAGCCTAGCTCTGATATCTGCAATTCTGCTGCAACCAGCCTAGGCTGTTGGTTGTTCTGCTTCAGGTGTATGATGGCTGTCATCCTTGCTGCACGGATACGCTTACTCAGTGATCGCACACCAAAAAAAGTGTGTCCCAGGGACCCCTCACTTTTAAAAATTGGAGTCCTACCTGTCCTTTTCTGGGTCACATCGGCAGATGTGGAGCAGTATTCACCGTTGCGGAGGAGGGCGAGTGGGACCGGTCTCTTGTTGCTGTTGGTGGAGCCCAGGGTCAGCGTGGAGGAGGTGGAGCTGTGCCGGGTGAGCGGGGCCAGTCTGCCAGCGCTGCAGCACAGATTCATGTGCTGGCAGCGGAGCCCAGGTCAGCGCGCAGGGAGGAGGATTCAAAGCGTGCCGGACTGGTGGGAGACACTGCAGGCTGTGATTGGCTGAAGACTACAGGAGGTGATTGGCTGAGTAAACAGCCAGTCACCACCTGTGTGCCGCAGACTGGTTAGCGCGATCCAACACAGATCCAGATGAGCGCGTCCTATGGGACCCGCTCATCTTCTAAACGTGAGTCCCAGGTAGCCGTTTCTGGTTAAAATACGCGCCATAGCGTATTTTTGCGGTCACTGCTTACTATCATACTCACACCTTAGCATTTTACTTAGTATGCAGACCGCAGGTGCCTCTCTCAGAAGCTCAGTCTGCATGCATCGTACAATGCTCGTTTGTATTTATTTTTTGGGATACATTTTTCACCTATTTTTGTGGATCTCTACAATCCCCAGGTGTATGACCGAATCACAGCAGCAATTGGCATTTTAATTATTTGTTTTAGAAACAGACAGCATATTTGGTTTATAAAGAGAATCCAATTCATGTATTACTTGCATGTAATATCTGCTGTTATTGTCCGGAATGGTTCTGTGAATGTTCCAAGGTGTCTTTATTTTATATTGGATGAACAAACATTAAAGAGTTACTTTACCATATCAATGGGTCTATTCATGAAGCAGTGAAAAGAATGGAGAAGTTGCCCAGGGCAACCAATTGGCATCTACCTTACATTTTATAGAAGGTACTTGATAAAGGCTTCCTTGAAAGCTAATTCGTTGCCATAGGCAACCTCTCCACTGGTCCCTTTCTCCACTCTTCACTGCTTCATGAATAGTTCCCTAAATGTTTTAAGCATCTATATTTGTATTGAGAAGCTAGTATTACCTCTGTCAGCTACCTGCAGATGCTACTTTTACTTCTCCAGTTCTGTGCTGATGGGGAACAACGTATTCATGGATCTACGTGGCTAACTTGTATGAAGTGTAGGTGGTAACTATTGTGGTGCTTCTATACACTGAAGCTGCTAGCAGGGCACTGTAATTGCATAGCATGCAGATGGCACTTGTATATAGTTTGAGTACATAGACCCTAGATTTCTTTGGTGAAGTTCACCTTGTACTATAAGTTAAATGTTCACCTCTTAGTTTTATTACAGAGGTTGCAGCCAAGTTCTGACTGTTTCCACCCTTTTACTCTATAGTTCGGACTCACTCTCCTTTGCCAGATTCTGGATCGGGCTGAAGATTTGCTGAGCTCTGAGTTTCCCACAACATTAAACCAATCTCTCTGGTATGTTTTGACGTATTATTCTCTTTAAATAGCTTTTGATGTCATTCACCTCTCTTAAAGGGACAGTCATCAAAATTGTGTATAACACATGTGAAAGTTTAAGCTGCAGAAATTGTGTATGCATCCCACAGACATGGTCTGAAATGCATATGTTCTAAACTGGTTATTACCTAGGGCACAAATTCAGTGTATATTGAATGTATTAATAATACTTCCTATTAAATTAATCAGTCTCCGGGGGTCTGCTGAAAAGCCGTCCAATTACAGGGCAAGGATATTATTTAGATGGCTTCCCATTTATTTCGGCCAGTTTTAAATTGTGGTGTTAATATTTTTTTAGTTTTCTACCAGATAAGGTCTATTTTTGTCACTCATTCATATCAGTCCACAGGATGGACCTCTGCATTCACCAGTATCCGGTGTCCTCGCAGTGAGGATTTGTTGCTTGCAAATGCAAACCGAACGCAGTTACATAGGCTCTGGTATCTTGCTTCCAGCGGATATTCTGCCGACCGTAACGTTTGTCCAATATGCATCTGTTGTCTGCGTCATTTTGTAATGAGTGGGCGGCTCCATTCAAATCCTGTCTGCTGTGATATTTTGCATTTTTTTCCGCGCAGCTGCTGTGTACAAATTTACAGCTACAGTGACATTAGAGTACGTCTCTGTATCAGGCTGAGAGGGCCTAATTCAGACCTGATATCTAAAGCAAAATCTTTCTCTAATGGGCAAAACCATGTGCACTGCAGGGGGGCAAATATAACATGTGCAGAGAGAGTTAGATTTGGGTGGGTTATATTGTTTCTGTGCAGGGTAAATACTGGCTGCTTTATTTTTACACTGCAATTTAGATTTCAGTTTGAACACACCCCACCCAAATCTAACTCTCTCTGCACATGTTATATCTGCCCCCCTGTAGTGCACGGGTCTACTATGTTATGCTGGCTGTCGGGATCCCGGCATGCATGCTATTTATTCTCCCTCCAGGGTTGTTGTGGACCCCCCAAGAGGTAGTATAGTTGTTGGTATGCCGGCTGTCAGGATCCCGGCGCCGGTATGCTGAGCACCTGGATCCCGACAGCCAGCATATTAAATGCCTCCCGTAGTGCACATGGTTTTGCCCATTAGAGAAAAATGTTGCTGCTGCGATTTTGTCTGAATTAGGCTTATAATACGGACCAGCACATTATCAGATCTCTGGGATAAAGCAGCTCCTGTGTAGTTTGCTTATCTCCTGGGTCCAGTAACTACTCCACAGTGTGTTATTGTTCCAGACTTTCTTCAGCCTTTTATAACGACTACTCGTTGGTTCAGCCCAACAAGGATTGACGAATGCGCTCCTGGGATCCATCTTTCAATTAAGTGTTTTGCTTTTCCACTTAAGCTCATTTTCTCCTCTTTAGAGGGCTATGGAATAGCACAGATTGTGATAATCTCTTTCTCTAGTGTGTATTGGTCCAAGATGAGTGGAGGTAGGGCCGTGTTGTTCCACAATTATGTGTTCTAAGTGCCAGACTGAAGCTACTACAGGAAAATGAACTGTCCGCAATCCCAGGTGGAAACCTTGGGCTGGTAATATCTGGGTCCTACCTGGGTCAGGTATGTATTTCAGTCAGTCATGGACAATTTGTAGGAAGGTGAAGGTATGTAAATGTCCCTCCTTACCTACCAACTAGGCTCATGTGGAAGGCTTGTATAAGTTGGTGGTGGAGCGTTAGAGCTTCAGACAATTCTCCATCTCCTACGAAATCCTTTAGCCCTTCATATGATTAAGTATAATTCGATATAGCACCTGAATAAATGAGATCAAACAAAAAAAACAGATGGATGTTATATTAGTCCCATTTCCTCCTCAATGCACAACTGCAGCCCTTACAACGGATTAGCTCCATTGAAGTTAGCTAGTTTACTATGCTGCCTGTTATGAAGTATAAGGGTGCTCTTCCTCCTCTTCTCTAGGCTGTTCCTCTTCTCTAAGAAATAGGGGCTGACCACCTCTCTATTGTCCCGGGATCCGTACCACTTTTTCCCCTGCAGGGTCCACAGGTTATACACAGGATAACAATGGGATATGATGAAGCGACAGCAGATTTGCACCAATTGATCAAAGCTTTCCGGCCTCCCAGCATGCAACGGGCCTATACATATATATACCCCCGCCTCCTGGCTCAGCCAAATCCGTTTTTTGTATGGTGCAGCAGGAGCCGAACCATGGTCAGAGGGCTGCTGGTTTTTAGCAGCCCTAAGTTTTCTTATTTTATTTTTAGTCTTACTATTTTTCTGAGAAATCTTTCTAAACAATGTCTTATACGTACCTTAGAAAGACTTGCTCCAACAACTCTTGCCGGGTCGCGACAACACTCACCCACGAGTACAGTGCTCTTTCGGTGGGCGTCTGTGTCTGATATACTAGCAGGTCCAGCAGACGTTACCAGGCTGTGGCCGGAGTACGGGGAGAAGGTAAGGCATCTGTTCCGCTTAGCAGGTGAATTCGGATACAGCCGCACTGTTTTGGGAGGAGTCTGCCAAACAGTCGCTGACGCGGCTGCCCCCCCATGTGCACCAGCGCTAGGCCTTAGGGATCATAGGCTTCAGGAATAGAATGAGGGCGCAATCCCTAGGGTTGATGTCAGCAGTGGGTAGTCAGACGCTCTACTGGTTGCCTCTCCCTCGGTTCATGACCAGTTTCCTCTAAGTCTCCCGCCATGAACTGTTTCCCGCTTCCATCTCAGACGCTGTACACAAAAAGGACCCAGTCGCAGCATAGGCGGCTGTGACTGGTGTGTCTGTGTTCACTATGTTCATTGAGCGGCAGTGTACACTAGCAGCGTCTGGATCCACTCAATGTTCGCCAACGTATTGATCGGTCCTGGAAGCGAGGTGTGTCTCCCTGCATCCCAGTCTGCGTACGGGTTATACAGCACTAAGTCTCTATCTGCCTTTTTGAGTAAGAATAGTTAGATAAGTGCCTATTGCATATGAGTCTGTATACATTTACTGTTTAGCAATGCGTCTGAATACGGTAGATCTGTTGAAACATGATTCAGTAATATGTTCTCCTACATACATGAAATATAGTTGTAGTTGATGTTGTGCTCATATTGCTTATTATACTAATGTATAACATGTGACTGACTGCTAATGTGATTGCTGACTTTATTCTGTCAGTTTTGTTCTATTCCGATTCTCAATGCTGGTGCATGGGTAGGGTCGGATTGTATGTCACTTTAAAAAGCTTAAAGTGATTACAGTCACAAATTGTGTAGTACACTGTAGAAGTGTTGATTATTTATCATGTCTAAGAGCGGCAAAGGTGAGGAAGATACACTCAGCAACACCAACACTCATATCATGTTTGTCTTGAAAAGCTGTGTTATCCTCTCAGGATTGTTTCAGGATAGTTTGTGTGCAAATTGCTTTAGCTTTCACCAGGGTCTCTTGAAAAATACAAGACAGATTCAGGTGCAGGTTGATCTACCTTGGGCTATGTTTGCACAGACTTTATCCAGTATAGCTGAAAGGATAATTCCTCCTAATCCTGTACCGGGGATAGGTTACACGATTAACCCTTACATGCAGCTTCCCACTTGTGGTGTATCACTTCCAGCAGCTGCCTCTCAAAAGAAACAGGCTGATAAGTCGGTAGTAAGTAATTCTTCATCGTCACAGGTTACACATGGTTGAGGATTCATCGGAGGATGAAAGCTGAATTATTCTACTTCGGCATATGAAGAGGAGGAGAAAGGTCTCAGCTCAGTGGATATAGCGGAGTTAATTAAAGCAATGAAAGCCATTCTATCCTTAGAGGATTCAGCAGAGCCTGTGTTAAAAACCAAGGCACATGTGTATAAAAGTCCCAAAACAGTTAAGACTGAGTTTCTATGGTCAGATCAGCTGACGGAAATCATGGAAGAGGCTTGGGCTACGCCTAATAAAAAGTTTTAGAATTCCTAAGAAATGGAATTCCAATTATCCTCTTCCAGCTGGCGATTGTTTAAAAAGGGAGGTGGCTCCTAAAGTAGATACGCATGTGATTCAATTAGTGTGAAAATCTACATTACCGTTGCCTTCAACATCATTAAATGATGTCACGTATAGGAGAGTGGATGGTTTTCTAAAAAACATTTTTTTCCCTGTCTGGGGCAGTCATAAGGCCAGCCATGGCTTCAGCGTGGATGGTAAAGGCAGTGGCTGCCTTGGCTGATGCATTGGAGGGGGATTTTTCAAAAGCATTTAAAGTGCAAAACCCATATAGCATATATAAAACAGGCTGCAATGTTCTTGGAAGAAGCAGCATTGGATATGGGTACTATTGCCTCCAGGGCATCCGCTTCAACAATAGCTGCTCGTAGAGCAGTTTGGCTACATACGTGGAAAGCTGATTCAGAATCTAAGAAGGTTTTGGAATCTTTGCCCTTTTCTGGAGATATTCTTTTTGGTAAAGAATTGACAATTATTTTGGTCAGAAGCAGACTCCCAAGTAGTAAAGTTTCCTTCCACATACAATTTCAAACCTAAAGTTCTGGCTTTTCGGCCCTTTCTGTATCAATGAAAAGCTAAAGGTAAAAGTGATAGCAGACAGTCCCAATACAAGAAGTCTGGTAAGACTAAAAAGCATTGGGCTACCAGAGGACCGGTTGGTAAAACAGATAAGCCATCAGCCTGATGGTGTGGGCCGACTTCTTCAGTTTGCACGGATCTGGCAGTAGTCTACAACAGATGCCTGGGTGCAAGAAGCGGTATCTCTAGGTTATGCTTTTGCCTTCAAGAAGCACCCTCCTCGAAGGGTTTTTTTTTGTACCAGCCTGTCTCGGTTAGAGACGAAGGCCAGGGCTTTGCAAGAGGCAGTTCAGAAATTGTTTCAGTCAGGAGTAGTCATTCCAGTTCCTCATGCACAATGAGGACAGGGGTTTTACTCCATCCTGTTTTTAGTTAAGAAGCCAAATTGGTCATTTCGGCTCTATCTCAATCTCCAAGTGCTGAACAAATATATTTGGGTACCTCGGTTTCACATGGAGACTTTATGTTCCATCATTTTGGCCATGGAACCGGGGGATTTTATGGTACCCCTGGATATACAGGATGCTTACATACATGTTCCTATGGCACTGTCCCATCAGTGCTGTCTCAGGTTTGCTATCCTCCAACAGCATTTTCAGTTACAGGCCCTACCTTTTGGGTTAGCCACAGCCCCCAGAGTATTTACCAAGATTATGGTGGTAATGGCAGCTTATCTCCGCCAGCAGGGGATAAGAATTTTTCCGTACCTCGACGTTCTTTAAATCCTGGCACAGTCGCAGGAATTGCTCCTATGTCATCTGCAACAGACAATAACATGTCTGCAGAAGCACAGGTGGCTCATAAATTGGGCAAAATCGTCTCTGGTTCCATCACAATGGATGACTCACTTGGGGACTGTACTGGATTCAAGTCTTTAGAGAGTAATGTTACCTCTGAACAAGATATCCAATATTCAGTGAAGGATTCAGGACGTGCTACACAGTCAAAAGGTATCCATTCACGCAGCAATGCGTGTGATCGGTTTAATCGTGGCAACATCCGACATGGTGGAGTAAGCACAATTCCACTTGAGGCCTCTGCAGTGTCTGATTCTTGCCAAATGGAATGTGTTGTATCAGACGATAAAAACACAGACTATGGTTCTTACGATAGAAGTAAGAAGGTCATTAGCCTGGTGGCTACAGACATCCCATCTGGACAAGGGGAGACCCTTTTGGATATCGGATTGGGAAAATCTGACGACAGATGCCAGTCTCCAGGGTTGGGTAGCAGTGTCAGGAAGGTTGTGTTTCCAGGGGCAATGGACCAAGCAAGAAGGTTGCCTGCCAATAAATATATTGGAACTTCGGGCCATATACATGGCACTGATTCAGGTAAAGGATATTCTTAGGGGAAAACCAGTCCAGATCCGCTTGGACAATGCGACGGCAGTAGCGTACCTCAACCATCAGGGAGGAACTCGCAGCCGAAAAGCAATGGAGGTAAGTCACATACTGAAGTGGGCTGAACTTAATCATCCAGCCTTGTCCGCAGTGTTTGTTCCAGGAGACCTAAACTGGGACTTTCTCAGTCGACACACCATTCAGCCAAGCAAATGGACTCTACTCCCGGAGGTCTTCCAGACTCTAGTAGACAAGTGGGGGTTGCCAGAAATAGATCTCATAGCGTCCCATCTAAACAACGAAGTTCTTGCATACGGGTCAAGAACAAAGGATCCCAGAGCGATCTTTGTGGATGCCCTGTCGGTGAGATGGGACTTTCATCTGGCTTGTGTTTTTCCTCCTATTACCCAGGGTGGTGAGAAAGATAAAGCAAGGGAAAGGTGTCTTGATACTAATAGCTCCGGCTTGGCCCAGAAGGCATTGGTACACAGATCTGCAGAGAATGTTGATGGATGCTCCACTTCTGCTACCTGAAAGTCCAAATCTACTGATGCAGGGTCCTTGTTATCCCAGAAATCTGGATCGACTGTCTTTGACGGCGTGGCTCTTCAAACCTCTATCCTGAAGTTAAGAGGATTCTCACAACAGGTAATTCACACTATGCTCAGAGCACGGAAACCTTCCTCAGTTCGCATTTATCACCGAATATGGCAAACCTATATTCATTGGTGCAGTTAACTGAAAATGGACCCTAAGTCTTTCAGAGTTTCCGGGGTCTTAGCATTCCTACAGGCAGGAATGGATAAAGGTTTGAAGGTGGCTTCCTTGAGAGTGCAAGTGTCGGCATTGACTGTATGATTCCAAAAGAAATTTGCCAACTTTCAGGATTGCGTACTTTTTTCCAGGGAATGCTGCACATTCAACCTCCTTTTGTTCCCCCTACAGTGCCTTGGGACTTAAGTCTAGTCCTGAAAGCCCCATTTGAACCGCTTAATAAAATGGATATTAAATGGTTGACGGCTAAAGTTCTCTTTATACTGGCTATGGCGTCAGCTAGAAGAGTATCAGATTTAGGGGCATTATCATGTTGTTCCCCATTTCTGATTTTTTTTTTTTTTTTTTTTTTATATATCCAGATAAAGCACTTCTCAGAACTAGGTCTGGGTATTTTCCGAAGGTGGTGTCTAAATTTCAACTTAATGAAGAAATTGTAGTCCCGGCTTTCCAGGTACCAGGCCTTTCTGTGGGAGATGCATCGCTGGATGTGGTCCGTGCATTAAGGATCTACGTGTATCATACCAGTGCCATCAGACAGTTTTTCTTTTCATTCTCTACGGATTTCACAAGAGAGGATGGCCTGCTGATAAGCAGACACTGGCAAGATGGCTTCGGATGATGATTTCAGAAGCATATTCTCAAGCTGATCTCCCTGTTCCGGCTAATGTCTCTGCTCACTCTACTCACTCTACTCGTAAGGTAGGTCCCTCATGGGCAACACAACGTGGTGCTTCAGCAGAACAGATATGTAAGGCAGCCATTGATCTTCCATTAACACATTCATTAGACATTATGCCATGGATACCTTTGCCTCTCATGACACTGAATTAGGCCAAAGGATTCTCTTGTCCAATCAGGAGCGTCCCCACCACTAAATTGCTTTGGGAAATCCCATTGTTATCTTGTGGATAACCTGTGGACCCTGCCAGAGAAATATACGTTATGGTAAGAACTTACTCTTGATAACGGTATTTCTCCTAAGTCCACAGGTATCCCACCCTGACGCACATGATTTGAGGATCCTTTTACTCATTAACTTCTTCCTCCTTGTACGGAAGGGTGTGCATGTGTGTTTTTCTCGCCTGATTAGGGCTGTCTATGATGCTCCTGCCTTGAGCTTTGGAATACAACTGATTTGCCTGAGCCAGGAGGCGGGGCTATATGGACGTTGCATACTGGGAGGCCGGAAAGCTTTGACCGATTTGGGGCAAATCTGCTGTCGCTTCATCATATCCCATTGTTATCCTGTGGACTTAGGAGAAATACCGTTATCAACGGTAAGTTCTTACCATAACGTATATATTGCTACCTTCAGGAGCAGTTCTGATATCTGACCTTTCCGTACCTTGAAGGAAACTACGCATGCACATGCATAATGGTGATCATTCAGAGTTGATCACACGTAGCAACTTTTTGCTGCTAGTGCAATCAACTTGACACCGCCTATGGGGAAGTGTATTTTAGCATAGCAGGGCTATTGGGGAGTGTATTTTAGCATTGCTTGTGCAGCCCTGCTATGCTAAAAGAGTTTTCATGCAAAACAAGACCAGGGTTAGACCTTACTTACCCTGTGCGACGGATCCAGCGACGAAGGTCCCGGAATTGACATCGGACATCCGCCCTCCAAATGCCTGGACACGCCTGCGTTTGAATCTCCTTGCCCGGAAAACGTTGAGTGGACTCCCCGGAACGCCTCCCCGCCGTCAGTCTTCTTGCGATCGCCGCTGTGATCAATTTCAGCGCTGGCGGCGTTGCTGTCCGGCAATGATGTGCGTGCGCATTGCGGCTACCGTGCAGCAGCAGTCTCGACCCGTTCGCAGCGCAGGAACGGGTCTGAATAACCTTCCAATGTCTGTTTAGGTGGGTGGGTTGGCTAGGACCTATGGTAGACCCCAAACTGCCTTCAGTGCTTTACTTCCTGTGACTAGAATCTGCAGTTCTAATGGAGGTTGCAGCGTCAAGATAGCCCAACCCCATACAGCTAAAAGACACTTTGCAGAGAACATAAGCCCCTAAATTGGGGAGATGTGTATATGCCTAAATTCTCCTCTGGATAATGGGACATTTTCCTTCAGTACTGATGTAGGTCCTGCAGTATTTGAATGTATTTCTGGGCCTAACTAAACAATTCAACCTTTGGAATAGTGTAAAGAGCTCATTGGGTGAAGCAGGCTTTTTGTCTCCAGGAAAAAGCAAAGTTTCAAACAAGGGGATAAAAGTCCACGGTCTTCACCACATGAAAGGGTGGAAGAAGGGGTTGATGGAAATTCCTCTTGTTTGGAATCTGGGGAAATTTAAGAAAATACCCAGTATATTTGGTTTTGATACTGAGAACATTGTATTGAAATAAATATATATTGTAAATCTGTAGGTATAACTAATTCAAGCTTCTCACACTCACAAAGCCCTTACCTATTCCTCCTCTTCATTGCACTCGCTCTTCCCAAGTTTTTACCCATGCTGCTCTTTATATCTAGAATTCTATCCCTATCAGACTCCCCACTTCTCTAAAAAAAAAAACTCCAGACAAGCTCTCAAGACCTCTTCATCAAACCCAGCCAACTCTCCTCCTAACCTACTTCCCCATGGTCACTGCCCACCCCATCTGTGTCGCCCCTGTCTGTCTGCCCCTCCCCATTAGAATGTAAGCTTTCATGAGCTTGTCCTTTTCTTACTTATACTATTATATACGCCATACTCCTTACAATGGCACCTAACCCTCGGTTCCTGACACCCTGATGCTTTTGTCAGTGGTATGACCGCTGATGCAATGTTTATATACCATGTAATTGTACTGCAATGTCTTGTACTGTAAGTTGCTGTTTTCCTGTTTTACTCATTTGTTTATGTACTTTGTTAAGCACTGTGGCACCATATTAATATAAAGTAATAACCGTTATGGAAACAGACCTGTCTGAACAAAGATTCCTGTTTCAGGAACCTATTAGGAAATGCAGGATATTTTCTGCATATCCACTGGTTTCAAATTTCCATTATGAAGACCAACAAAAATGGAAAAGTTAAACACATCAATGACCAGCATGTCTAGCACAGCTGCAGTTTTGCTTGAAGATGGCGGTGGTCTTAAAGATCCCATGGATGTAAAATTATTTTCTCTGACGTCCTAAGTGGATGCTGGGACTCCGGAAGGACCATGGGGAATAGCGGCTCCGCAGGAGACTGGGCACAACTAAAGAAAGCTTTAGGACTACCTGGTGTGCACTGGCTCCTCCCTCTATGACCCTCCTCCAAACCTCAGTTAGAATCTTGTGCCCGGCTGAGCTGGATGCACACTAGGGGCTCTCCTGAGCTTCTAGAAAAAGAAAGTTTATTTTAGGTTTTTTATTTTCAGTGAGATCTGCTGGCAACAGACTTACTGCTACGAGGGACTAAGGGGAGAAGAAGCGAACCTACCTGCTTGCAGCTAGCTTGAGCTTCTTAGGCTACTGGACACCATTAGCTCCAGAGGGATCGAACACAGGGCCCAACCTCGATCGTCCGGTCCCGGAGCCGCGCCGCCGTCCCCCTTACAGAGCCAGAAGCAAGAAGATGGTCCTGGAAATCGGCGGCAGAAGACTTCGGTCTTCACCAAGGTAGTGCACAGCACTGCAGCTGTGCGCCATTGCTTCCCATGCACACCTCACACTCCGGTCACTGATGGGTGCAGGGCGCTGGGGGGGGGGGGGGGGCGCCCTGGGCTGCAATATTAAGACCTTGGCTGGCAAATCTACACATAATATAGTCATAGAGACTATATATGTGTGTAAAATATCCCTGCCAGATATACCTACAAAAAAGCGGGAGAAGTCCGCCGAAAAGGGGCGGGGCTATCTTCCCTCAGCACACTAGCGCCATTTTCCCTCACAGCTCCGCTGGAAGGATCGCTCCCAGGCTCTCCCCTGCAGTTTCCAGACTACATAGGGTAAAAAAGAGAGGGGGGGCACTAAATTTAGGCGCAATATTGTGTATATAAGCAGCTATTGGGAAAATCTCTCAGTTACAGAGTTAATCCCTGTATATATATAGCGCTCTGGTGTGTGCTGGCATACTCTCTCTCTGTCTCCCCAAAGGGCTTTGTGGGGTCCTGTCCTCAGTCAGAGCATTCCCTGTGTGTGTGCGGTGTGTCGGTACGGCTGTGTCGACATGTTTGATGAGGAGGCTTATGTGGAGGCGGAGCAGATGCCGATAAATGTGATGTTACCCCCTGCGGGGCCGACACCTGAATGGATGGACTTATGGAAGGAATTACGTGAAAGTGTCAGCTCCTTACATAAAAGGTTTGACGACATAGCAGATGTGGGACAGCCGGCTTCTCAGCTCGTGCCTGCCCAGCTGTCTCAAAAGCCATCAGGGGCTCTAAAACGCCCGCTACCTCAGATGGCAGACACAGATGTCGACACGGATACTGAATCCAGTGTCGACGACGATGAGACTAATGTAACTTCCAATAGGGCCACACGTTACATGATTGAGGCAATGAAAAATGTGTTGCACATTGCTGATGTTACCCCAGGTACCACAAAAAAGGGTATTATGTTTGGGGAGAAAAAACTACCAGTTGTTTTTCCCCCTTCTGAGGAATTAAATGAAGTGTGTGAAGAAGCGTGGGCTTCCCCCAAAAGAAACTAGTAATTTCTAAAAGGTTACTAATGGCGTACCCTTTCCCGCCACAGGATAGGTCACGTTGGGAAACATCCCCTAGGGTGGATAAAGCGCTCACACGCCTGTCAATGAAGGTGGCACTACTGTCTCCGGATACGGCCGCCATAAAGGAGCCTGCTGATAGGAAGCAGGAGGCTATCCTGAAGTCTGTATATACACACTCAGGTATTATACTGAGACCAGCTATTGCTTCAGCATGGATGTGCAGTGCTGCAGCTGCGTGGTCAGATTCCCTGTCGGAAAATATAGATACCCTTGACAGGGACACTATATTGCTAACCATAGAGCATATAAAAGACGCAGTCTTATACATGAGAGATGCACAGAGGGATATTTGCCGGCTGGCATCTAAAATAAGTGCAATGTCCATTTCTGCCAGGAGAGGGTTATGGACTCGGCAGTGGACAGGGGATGCAGATTCTAAAAGGCACATGGAAGTTTTGCCTTATAAAGGTGAGGAGTTGTTTGGGGATGGTCTCTCGGACCTCGTTTCCACAGCGACAGCTGGGAAGTCGGCTTTTTTACCCCATGTTCCCTCACAGCCAAAGAAAGCACCGTATTATCAGGTACAGTCCTTTCGGCCCCAAAAAGGAAAGCGGGTTAAAGGCGCGTCCTTTCTGCCCAGAGGCAGAGGTAGAGGGAAAAAGCTGCAGCATACAGCCAGTTCCCAGGAACAAAAGTCCTCCCCCGCTTCCTCTAAGTCCACCGCATGACGCTGGGGCTCCACAGGCGGAGCCAGGTACGGTGGGGGCCCGTCTCAAGAACTTCAGCGATCAGTGGGCTTGCTCACAGGTGGATCCCTGGATTCTTCAAGTGGTGTCTCAGGGGTACAAGCTGGAATTCGAGACGTCTCCCCCTCGCCGTTTCCTCAAATCTGCCTTGCCAACAACTCCCTCAGACAGGGAGGCTGTGCTAGAGGCAATTCACAAGCTGTATTCCCAGCAGGTGATAGTCAAGGTGCCCCTCCTTTAACAAGGTCGGGGTTACTATTCCACAATGTTTGTGATACCGAAACCGGACGGTTCGGTGAGACCCATTTTAAATTTGAAATCCTTGAACACTTATATAAAAAAATTCAAGTTCAAGATGGAATCGCTCAGGGCGGTTATTTCAAGCCTGGACGAGGGGGATTACATGGTATCACTGGACATCAAGGATGCTTACCTGCATGTCCCCATTTACCATCCTCACCAGGAGTACCTCAGATTTGTGGTACAGGATTGTCATTACCAATTCCAGACGTTGCCGTTTGGTCTGTCCACGGCACCGACGGTATTTACCAAGGTAATGGCCGAAATGATGATACTCCTTCGAAAAAAGGGAGTTTTAATTATCCCATTCTTGGACGATCTCCTGATAAAGGCGAGGTCCAGGGAGCAGTTGTTGGTCGGGGTAGCACTATCTCGGGAGGTGCTACAACAGCACGGTTGGATTCTAAATATTCCAAAGTCACAGCTGGTCCCTACGACACGTCTACTGTTCCTGGGGATGGTTCTGGACACAGAACAGAGAAAAGTGTTTCTCCCGGAGGAGAAAGTCAGGGAGCTGTCATCTCTAGTCAGAGTCCTCCTGAAATCAAAACAGGTGTCGGTGCATCACTGCACGCGAGTCCTGGGAAAAATGGTAGCTTCATACGAAGCAATTCCATTCGGCAGGTTCCATGCAAGGACCTTTCAGTGGGACCTTTTGGACAAGTGGTCCGGATCGCATCTTCAGATGCATCGGCTGATAACCCTGTCTCCAAGGACCAGGGTGTCTCTGCTGTGGTGGCTGCAGAGTGCTTATCTTCAGGAGGGCCGCAGATTCGGCATACAGGACTGGGTCCTGGTGACCACGGATGCCAGCCTTCGAGGCTGGGGGGCAGTCACACAGGGAAAAAACTTCCAAGGACTATGGTCAAGTCAGGAGACTTCCATGCACATAAATATTCTGGAACTAAGGACCATTTACAATGCCCTAAGTCAGGCAAGACCCCTGCTTCAAAACCAGCCGGTACTGATTCAGTCAGACAACATCACGGCAGTCGCCCATGTAAACCGACAGGGCGGCACAAGAAGCAGGATGGCGATGGCAGAAGTCACAAGGATTCTCCGATGGGCGGAAAATCATGTGTTAGCACTGTCAGCAGTGTTCATTCCGGGAGTGGACAACTGGGAAGCAGACTTCCTCAGCAGGCACGACCTCCACCCGGGAGAGTGGGGACTTCATCCAGAAGTCTTCCAACTGATTGTAAACCGTTGGGAACGGCCACAGGTGGACATGATGGCGTCCCGCCTAAACAAAAAGCTAAAAAGATATTGCGCCAGGTCGAGAGACCCTCAGGCAATAGCTGTGGACGCACTAGTGACACCGTGGCTGTACCAGTCGGTTTATGTGTTCCCTCCTCTTCCTCTCATACCCAAGGTACTGAGGATAATAAGAAAAAGAGGAGTAAGAACTATACTCATTGTTCCGGATTGGCCAAGAAGAGCTTGGTACCCAGAACTTCAAGAAATGATCTCAGAGGACCCATGGCCTCTGCCGCTCAGACAGGACCTGCTGCAGCAGGGGCCCTGTCTGTTCCAAGACTTACCGCGGCTGCGTTTGACGGCATGGCGGTTGAACGCCGGATCCTGAAGGAAAAGGGCATTCCGGAGGAAGTCATCCCTACGCTGATGAAAGCTAGGAAAGAAGTGACCGCGAACCATTATCACCGCATATGGCGAAAATATGTTGCGTGGTGTGAGGCCAAGAAGGCCCCAACGGAGGAGTTTCAGCTGGGCCGATTTCTGCACTTCCTACAGTCAGGGGTGACTATGGGCCTAAAATTGGGTTCCATTAAGGTCCAGATTTCGGCTCTGTCGATTTTCTTCCAGAAAGAACTGGCTTCTCTACCTGAAGTTCAGACATTTGTTAAGGGAGTGCTGCATATTCAGCCCCCTTTTGTGCCTCCAGTGGCACCTTGGGATCTCAACGTGGTGTTGGGTTTCCTGAAGTCACATTGGTTTGAGCCACTAAAAACCGTGGAATTAAAATATCTCACGTGGAAAGTGGTCATGCTGTTGGCCTTTGCTTCGGCCAGGCGTGTGTCAGAGTTGGCGGCTTTGTCCTGTAAAAGCCCTTATCTGATTTTCCATATGGATATGGCAGAATTGAGGACTCGTCCCCAATTTCTCCCTAAGGTGGTATCAGCTTTTCATTTGAACCAACCTATTGTGGTGCCTGCGGCTACTAAAGACTTGGAGGATTCCAAGTTGTTGGACGTAGTCAGGGCCCTGAAAATTTACGTTTCCAGGACAGCTAGTGTCAGAAAAACTGACTCGCTGTTTATCCTGTATGCACCCAACAAGCTGGGTGCTCCTGCTTCGAAGCAGACTATTGCTCGCTGGATTTGTAGTACGATTCAGCTTGCACATTCTGCGGCTGGACTGCCGCATCCTAGATCAGTAAAAGCCCATTCCACTAGGAAGGTGGGCTCTTCTTGGGCGGCTGCCCGAGGGGTCTCGGCTTTACAACTTTGCCGAGCAGCTACTTGGTCGGGGTCAAACACATTTGCTAAATTTTACAAGTTTGATACCCTGGCTGAGGAGGACCTAGAGTTTGCTCATTAGGTGCTGCAGAGTCGTCCGCACTCTCCCGCCCGTTTGGGAGCTTTGGTATAATCCCCATGGTCCTTACGGAGTTCCCAGCATCCACTTAGGACGTCAGAGAAAATAAGATTTTACTCACCGGTAAATCTATTTCTCGTAGTCCGTAGTGGATGCTGGGCGCCCATCCCAAGTGCGGATTGTCTGCAATACTTGTATATAGTTATTGTTAACTAAAGGGTTATTGTTGAGCCATCTGTTGAGAGGCTCAGATATATTTCATACTGTTAACTGGGTATAGTATCACGAGTTATACGGTGTGATTGGTGTGGCTGGTATGAGTCTTACCCGGGATTCAAAATCCCTCCTTATTGTGTCAGCTCTTCCGGGCACAGTATCCTAACTGAGGTCTGGAGGAGGGTCAGAGGGAGGAGCCAGTGCACACCAGGTTATCCTAAAGCTTTCTTTAGTTGTGCCCAGTCTCCTGCGGAGCCGCTATTCCCCATGGTCCTTACGGAGTCCCAGCATCCACTACGGACTACGAGAAATAGATTTACCGGTGAGTAAAATCTTATTTTAAAAGTCATACTATCTGTAGGAACTGCGTTCAGTATCCAGGCCCTCAGGCTTATGGGGGAGGCACACTGCAGGCGAGCGGTGATGACAATAACTGCTAAAGATTACAACACTAGTGTCTAGAAGAGCCTTTTCATTACATTCCCGGACAGAAGATGTTAAACACATTTTCAATATTGAAGGGAGTTTTCTATTTGGAGAAAAATGATATGCAATGATCTAAAAATCTTCTGGAGAAAGAGCTAATCGTGTGCATCAAGGGCGGGGAGAGGTTTTTTTTCATCCTCCTACCTTAGGTCAGCAGTTATGAAAATTTATGTTCTATGCCCAAAAGACTCTTAACACCAGTAAGAGGCAGAATTGCATAATATACAGGCATAATGGGCTGTGCTATCTCCGCTGCTGGAGATTATAGAGGCAAGGATTTCTATTATAGATTTTTCCTGGACAGCAAACCCTCAGAAGTTTATTACATTACTCACACACAATGCTTATTTATTTTTCATCCACTAGGGGTCACTGTAGTACTTTTGGGGATATGGACGGCATTAGCAAAATAAAAGGCACTGAATATTTAAATTTATTAACTCTCCTCCCCTCCATATTCCCAGAGTACCTCAGTGTTTTTTCTGTGCTCACAGCAGCAACATGTGTTGTGTGGACCTCCCACACTTATTTTGAATATTTTATTTTTCTTTTTGATTTTTCTTTTTACTAAACTTTATACACATCCCTTCCCCCCTTCCAAAAGGCGTGGGTCCGGGATAGTGGAAGCTGCTACAAGCAGCTGCTGGCGTGTCGGTCCTCACTACAGAGCACCCTCACAGCTAAGTGCAGATCAACCTGCAGGAAAGGCTGGACGGAGCTTGCAGAAGAAGCCCCGTCATAGCCCTCACCACAGGCGTCCAGGTATGTTGGGGGACGGGGCGGTCAGCTCACGCTACCGTTCCGCTGTGTGGGGAACACTTTCCTTTATGTGCGCCGCCCGCCGCTAACAGTGCACTGCCGCTGGTTAGTCTTTTAAGTGGCTGCCAGAGCCGCTCAGCCCCGCCGCACAGAGCCCCGTACGCCGGCCGCACTTCCGTCACTCCATAGCCGCCGCTCCACGGCTCTATAGAGCGCGCTCCCTTTACCCGTGCCCCGGCTCCCTGTAAAGTACCCCGGCTCAGTGTACCCGCTCCCAGCTGGAATATACAGCGGTGCACGGGGGAGGGGAGGAGGAGGAGAAGTCTTCACATGCAGCGTAGGAGGGGAGCAGTGTATAATACCCATAGCAGCAGCAACATAAAAGGCTGCATGGGTTGTAAGAATTGTATAGGCTATTAAGCCTTTTTCTCTAACGTCCTAAGTGGATGCTGGGACTCCGTAAGGACCATGGGGAACAGCGGCTCCGCAGGAGACAGGTCACAAAATAAAAGCTTGAGATATCAGGTGGTGTGCACTGGCTCCTCCCCCTATGACCCTCCTCCAAGCCAGTTAGATTTTTGTGCCCGGCCGAGAAGGGTGCAAACTAGGTAGCTCTCCAGAGCTGCTTAGAATAAAAGTTTAGTTAGGTTTTTTTATTTTCAGTGAGTCCTGCTGGCAACAGGCTCACTGCATCGTGGGACTAAGGGGAGAAGAAGCGAACTCACCTGAGTGCAGAGTGGATTGGGCTTCTTAGGCTACTGGACGTTAGCTCCAGAGGGACGATCACAGGTTCAGCCTGGATGGGTCACCGGAGCCGCGCCGCCGTCCCCCTTACAGAGCCAGAAGAGACGAAGGTCCGGTGAAAGCGGCGGCAGAAGACATCCTGTCTTCAAGACTAAGGTAGCGCACAGCACCGCAGCTGTGCGCCATTGCTCTCAGCACACTTCACACTCCGGTCACTGAGGGTGCAGGGCGCTGGGGGGGAGCGCCCTGAGACGCAATATAACACACATATACCTTAGCTGGCAAAAGGAATACATCACATATAGCTCCAGGGCTATATGGATGTATTTTTTCCCCTGCCATTTTACACAAAAAAGCGGGAGTTAAGGACGTCGTGAAGGGGCGGGGCCTATCTCCTCAGCACACTGGCGCCATTATTCCCTCACAGCTCCGCTGGAAGGACGGCTCCCTGATTCTCCCCTGCAGTACTGCATCTGATTCAGGGTAAAAAAGAGAAGGGGGGGCATTTTGGCAGCAAATAACTAGATTAACAGCAGCTATAAGGGATTAACACTTATATAAGGTTATCCCTATATATATATATAGCGCTGGGTGTGTGCTGGCAGACTCTCCCTCTGTCTCTCCAAAGGGCTAAGTGGGGTCCTGTCCTCTATCAGAGCATTCCCGGTGTGTGTGCTGTGTGTCGGTACGCGTGTGTCGACATGTATGAGGAGGAAAATGAGGTGGAGGCGGAGCAGTTGCCTGTGTTAGTGATGTCACCCCCTAGGGAGTCGACACCTGACTGGATGATTGTGTTTAAGCAATTAAGTGATAATGTCAGCAATTTACAAAAAACTGTTGACGACATGAGAAAGCCGGCAAATCAATTAGTGCCTGTTCAGGCGTCTCAGACACCCTCAGGGGCCCTAAAACGGCCGCTACCTCAGTGGGTCGACACGGATCCAGATACAGATACTGAATCTAGTGTCGACGGTGACGAGACAAACGTAATGTCCAGTAGGGCCACACGTTACATGATCACGGCAATGAAAGAGGCATTGAACCTTTCTGACACTACAAATACCTCAAAGGCGGGTATTATGTGGGGTGTGAAAAAACTGCCAATAGTTTTTCCTGAGTCTGAGGAAATAAATGAGGTGTGTGATAAAGCGTGGGTTTCCCCCGATAAAAAACAGCTAATTTCTAATAAGTTATTAGCACTATACCCTTTCCCGCCAGAGGTTAGGGCACGGTGGGAAACACCCCCTAGGGTAGATAAGGCGCTCACACGTTTATCTAAACAAGTAGCGTTACCGTCCCCTGATACGGCCACCCTCAAAGAACCAGCTGATAGGAGGCTGGAAAATATCCTGAAAAGTATATACACACATACTGGTGTTATACTGCGACCAGCAATCGCATCAGCCTGGATGTGCAGTGCTGGAGTCGCATGGGCGGATTCCCTGACTGAGAATATTGATACCCTGGATAGGGACAATATTCTGTTAACTATAGAACATTTAAAGGATGCATTGCTATATATGCGTGATGCGCAGAGGGATATTTGTACCCTGGCATCAAGAGTAAGCGCAATGTCCATCTCTGCCAGAAGAGCATTATGGACCAGACAGTGGTCAGGGGACGCAGATTCCAAACGGCACATGGAAGTATTGCCGTATAAGGGGGAGGAGTTATTTGGGGCTGGTCTAACAGACCTGGTGGCCACGGCAACGGCTGGAAAATCCACCTTTTTACCCCAGGTTACTTCACATCAACAGAAAAAGACACCGTCTTTTCAAACTCAGTCCTTTCGTTCCCATAAGTACAAGCGAGCAAAAGGTCACTCTTTTCTGCCCAAGGGCAGAGGAAGAGGAAAAAGGCAGCACCATGCAGCCGCTTCCCAGGAGCAGAAGCCCTCCCCTGCTTCTGCCAAGTCTTCAGCATGACGCTGGGGCTTTACAAGCAGACTCAGACACGGTGGGGGCCCGTCTCAAGTATTTCAACGCGCAGTGGGCTCACTCGCAAGTGGATCCCTGGATTCTACAGGTAGTATCACAGGGGTACAAACTGGAATTCGAGGCGTTTCCTCCTCATCGGTTCCTGAAGTCTGCTTTACCAAAGTCTCCCTCCGACAGGGAGGCAGTTCTGGAAGCCATTCACAAGCTGTACTCCCAGCAGGTGATAATCAAGGTACCCCTCTTACAACAGGGGAAGGGGTATTATTCCACACTATTTGTGGTACCGAAGCCGGACGGCTCGGTGAGACCAATATTAAATCTAAAATCTTTGAACACTTACATAAAAAGGTTCAAATTCAAGATGGAGTCACTCAGAGCGGTGATAGCGAACCTGGAAGAGGGGGACTATATGGTGTCGCTGGACATCAAGGATGCTCATCTCCACGTCCCAATATATCCTTCTCACCAAGGGTACCTCAGGTTTGTAGTACAAAACTGTCATTATCAGTTTCAGACGCTGCCGTTTGGATTGTCCACGGCGCCTCGGGTCTTTACCAAGGTAATGGCCGAAATGATGATTCTTCTACGAAGAAAAGGCATCTTAATTATCCCTTACTTGGACGATCTCCTGATAAGGGCAAGAACCAAGGAACAGTTAGAAGTCGGAGTGGCACTATCTCAGGTAGTGCTAAGCCAGCACGGATGGATTCTAAATATTCCAAAATCGCAGCTGATTCCAACGACACGTCTACTGTTCTTAGGAATGATTCTGGACACAGTCCAGAAGAAGGTGTTTCTCCCGGAGGAGAAGGCCAGGGAGTTATCCGAGCTAGTCAGGAACCTCCTAAAACCAGGACAGGTCTCAGTGCATCAGTGCACAGGGGTCCTGGGAAAAATGGTGGCTTCTTACGAAGCGATTCCATTCGGAAGATTCCATGCAAGAACTTTTCAGTGGGATCTACTGGGAAAATGGTCCGGATCGCATCTTCAGATGCATCAACGGATAACCCTGTCGCCAAGGACAAGGGTGTCTCTCCTGTGGTGGCTTCAGAGGGCTCATCTACTAGAGGGCCGCAGATTTGGCTTTCAGGATTGGATCCTGGTAACCACGGATGCCAGCCTGAGAGGCTGGGGAGCAGTCACACAGGGAAGGAATTTCCAGGGCTTGTGGTCAAGCATGGAAACATCTCTTCATATAAACATTCTAGAACTAAGGGCCATTTACAATGCCTTAATTCAAGCAAAACCTCTGCTTCAGGGTCAGGCGGTGTTGATCCAGTCGGACAACATCACGTCAGTCGCCCACATAAACAGACAGGGCGGCACGAGAAGCAGGAGGGCAATGGCAGAAACTGCAAGGATTCTTCGCTGGGCGGAAAATCATGTGATAGCACTGTCAGCAGTGTTCATTCCGGGAGTGGACAACTGGGAAGCAGACTTCCTCAGCAGACACGACCTTCACCCGGGAGAGTGGGGACTTCACCCAGAAGTCTTCCACCAAATTGTAAACCGTTGGGAAAGACCAAAGGTGGACATGATGGCGTCACGTCTAAACAAAAAACTGGACAGATATTGCGCCAGGTCAAGGGACCCTCAGGCAATAGCAGTGGACGCTCTGGTAACGCCGTGGGTGTACCAGTCAGTGTATGTATTCCCTCCTCTGCCCCTCATACCGAAAGTATTGAGAATCATAAGAAGGAGAGGAGTAAGAACTATACTCGTGGTTCCGGATTGGCCAAGAAGGTCTTGGTACCCGGAACTTCAAGAGATGCTCACGGACGAACCGTGGCCTCTACCTCTAAGACAGGACCTGCTACTGCAGGGGCCTTGTCTGTTCCAAGACTTACCGCGGCTGCGTTTGACGGCATGGCGGTTGAACGCCGGATCCTGAAGGACAAGGGCATTCCAGAAGAAGTCATCCCTACTCTGGTAAAAGCCAGAAAGGAAGTAACCGCAAAACATTATCACCGCATTTGGCGTAAATATGTTGCGTGGTGTGAGGCCAAGAAGGCCCCTACACAGGAATTTCAACTGGGTCGTTTCTTGCATTTCCTGCAAACAGGACTGTCTATGGGCCTAAAATTAGGGTCCATTAAGGTTCAAATTTCGGCCCTGTCGATATTCTTCCAGAAAGAACTGGCTTCAGTACCTGAAGTTCAGACATTTGTGAAAGGGGTGCTGCACATACAGCCTCCTTTTGTGCCTCCAGTGGCACCTTGGGATCTCAATGTTGTGTTGAGATTTCTAAAATCACACTGGTTTGAACCATTGTCTACGGTAGATTTAAAATATCTCACGTGGAAGGTGTCGATGCTGTTGGCCTTGGCTTCAGCTAGGCGTGTGTCAGAATTGGCGGCTTTATCATGTAAAAGCCCTTACCTAAATTTTCATTCTGACAGGGCGGAATTGAGGACTCGTCCTCAATTTCTACCTAAGGTGGTTTCTGCATTTCACATGAACCAACCTATTGTGGTACCTGCGGCTACTAGGGACTTAGAGGACTCTAAGTTGCTGGACGTTGTCAGGGCCTTGAAAATATGTTTCCAGGACGGCTGGAGTCAGGAAAACTGACTCGCTGTTTATCCTGTATGCACCCAACAAGCTGGGTGCTCCTGCTTCAAAGCAGACGATTGCTCGTTGGATTTGTAGTACAATTCAGCTTGCACATTCCGTGGCAGGATTGCCACAGCCAAAATCAGTAAAAGCCCATTCCACAAGGAAAGTGGGCTCATCTTGGGCGGCTGCCCGAGGGGTCTCGGCTTTACAACTTTGCCGAGCAGCTACTTGGTCAGGGGCAAACACGTTTGCTAAATTCTACAAATTTGATACCCTGGCTGAGGAGGACCTGGAGTTCTCTCATTCGGTGCTGCAGAGTCATCCGCACTCTCCCGCCCGTTTGGGAGCTTTGGTATAATCCCCATGGTCCTTACGGAGTCCCAGCATCCACTTAGGACGTTAGAGAAAATAAGATTTTACTTACCGATAAATCTATTTCTCGTAGTCCGTAGTGGATGCTGGGCGCCCATCCCTAGTGCGGATTGTCTGCAATACTTGTATATAGTTATTGTTACAAAAAATTCGGGTTATTATTGTTGAGCCATCCTTTCAGAGGCTCCTTTAAATTTATCATACTGTTAACTGGGTTCAGATCACGAGTTGTACGGTGTGATTGGTGTGGCTGGTATGAGTCTTACCCGGGATTCAATATCCTTCCTTATTATGTACGCTCGTCCGGGCACAGTATCCTAGCTGGCTTGGAGGAGGGTCATAGGGGGAGGAGCCAGTGCACACCACCTGATATCTCAAGCTTTTATTTTGTGCCCTGTCTCCTGCGGAGCCGCTGTTCCCCATGGTCCTTACGGAGTCCCAGCATCCACTACGGACTACGAGAAATAGATTTATCGGTAAGTAAAATCTTATTATTAACAGGATTTGTTTTAAACGGCATATTTCCAGGTTATATATGTACAAATTATAACCTGGACTGTGATTATTAGTGTAAGCATGGCTTGGATGCTATTTTAACCATGCTTCCTGTTTGATTCCAGAACTTTCCTGTCCTACATCTCGACTCCACCGGAGGCGCAGGGGTGTTAGTGGGAAATTTGGATCAGATTTTATATAGTACTGGCCACGTGCACTGCACTGCGGCCATATATATATATATATATATATATATATATATATATAGAGAGAGAGAAATAGAGACCTAGGCGCTACAGTACAAACGTGCGGTAGAAACCGTAAGGAGGAAAACACTCGTTTAACTCTTTTAGGAGTAGCAGCTCGTAATACAAGATTAGTGTATGGTATACACATAAAGGAAAAAATATGGTAGTGAAGAGTACAAGCGCTAATGAGTGTGGTGACAATTATACTGGAAATAATTAGGTGGATTAAAAGATTATATAAAAAGGCCTTATGCACTTATCTGATAAAAACAAAACTTCAATCCGGTATTCATCATTTTAGGAATCATGTAAAAGAAGAAACAGCAAACATAGTGTGTATCGTTCACAAGTAAAAGTAGAGCTTTTAGCTGTATAAAGTGCAAATTTAGGGAATTTTGGCTATTCCCAATAAAAACATATAATCTGTAGCTTCACAACATAAATTACAGATTTTAATGAACAATACAAAACACGGCTAGACAACACACGTACAAGATTTTAAAATCTTAAAAGCTTATCTGTCCGTTCTAAGTACAAGGGAATCAATAACTAAGTACAAGGGAATCCCCTTCTTCAAGGGGATGAAGAAGTCCACACCCTGAAGGACGAAACGCGTTGGGACCGTTTGCTGCTGAAACTCCTATTGATGGACAGATAAGCATTTGAACTACTTTTATCCTGTACGCATAAACTTTGGCAATCCTGTGTCCCTGGAACAATTGGTTATTGATTCCCTTGTACTTAGAACGGACAGATAAGCTTTTAAGATTTTAAAATCTTGTACGTGCGTTGTCTAGCCGTGTTATGTATTGTTCATTAAAATCTGTAATTTATGTTGTGAAGCTACAGATTATATGTTTTTATTGGGAATAGCCAAAATTCCCTAAATTTGCACTTTATACAGCTAAAAGCTCTACTTTTACTTGTGAACGATACACACTATGTTTGCTGTTTCTTCTTTTACATGATTCCTAAAATGATGAATACCGGATTGAAGTTTTGTTTTTATCAGATAAGTGCATAAGGCCTTTTTATATAATCTTTTAATCCACCTAATTATTTCCAGTATAATTGTCACCACACTCATTAGCGCTTGTACTCTTCACTACCATATATATATATATATATATATATATATATATATATATATAACACACACCTTGGTACAATTTTACTCAGTCGTGCAAGTGGTCTGTATTTGTATATTGTATTGTCTGTCTGCATAATGAGTGAGGTACCAGCAAAATCTAAAAAGCAGTTTCACTGCAATGTCTGTAACAGTGTGTTACCGGATGGATCTACCACATGTACAGTATGTTTTGTGAATTCTGTTACGAATACAATTTCCGCTCCGGTTTCATCCCCGGACCCTCCATGGGCTATGCTAACAGATGTCATGGCTGGGTTGCAATCAGAATTGGCCGCCGCTCGACAAGAGCGGGAAGCGGCAAGATCTGAGTCTCGGGTGAGACTGCCAGAACTACTGGAGGGGTCTCAGCCTTGCCAAAGGTCCAAGTCCATTTTGGGTAGAAGGAATAAATTTAATTTGTCTTATGATTTACCAGTTTCTGCTATGTTGCATTCTGACGATTCTATGCCAGACCTTACTGCGCAAGATGAGGGTGAGGAGGGCGAAGTAGACCAGCAGTTAGATAGTGAAGATTTTTACAGCCCGGGCATTGATAATCTCATCAGAGCGGTGCGTCAGTCTCTGACGTTTACAGAAACTGAGGAGCCTCTGACAAATGATGAAGTCGTATTTACTGAACCACAGATCTCCGATGTGTTTTCCTGTTTCGGAATCTCTTAATAAGATGTTAGTAGAAACACAGAAGAATCTGGATAAACGGTTTTCTATACCTCGCAGATTTAAGTCTAGTTACCCGTTTTCAGAGTCTGTGACATCTACATGGGAGAATCCGCCAATGGTGGATTTGTCTGTGTCAAAACTTACAAAGAAATTAACCATATCAGTACCAACTGCTACTACGCTTAAAGACCCTTCAGACTGGAAAATAGAAGCTATGCTAAAGTCCATGTATATAGCAGCAGGAGTGTTGCTTAGACCTGGGCTGGTTGGCATTTGGGTAACTAAGGCGCTAATTGTATGGATAACAGAACTCAAGTCTGGTCTACATGACGATCACATTATACTTCTCGCTGATCAAATCTGTGAAGCTGCTGAGTATCTATGTACAGCTTCTACTGACGTCTGTCCGCTCACTTCACGCCTTTCATTGTCGCTAGTTACGGCACGACGAGCACTCTGGCTGCGATCTTGGCAAGCAAGCGGAGGCAGAAGTTAAGAGAGGTATAGATGCGTTACCTTACAGGGGAGAGAAGTTGTTTGGTCCTGAATTGGACAAATGGATTTCTGAGGCCACGGGAGGGAAGTCTGTTTTCCTACCATGACCTCCAACGGTACCTAGACGGAAATACTCTGGGCCGGAGTTCAAATCCTTTAGACCTCAGCCCTTTCGAGGCCATGGTAGAGGAACAGCCACGCCTGGTAGACTAGGTCGAGGACATGGTTTTCAACAAACCAACACCAGTCGTCAGGATGCTAAGGTCACCGACAAGCCAGTGGCATGACGGGCTCCCAGCCCATCTCGGATCTCCAGTTGTGGGGGCACGCCTTCAGACGTTCCATTTAGCGTGGTTCCAGACATCCACGGATGGGTGGATCCGCAATTTAGTGTTAAAAGGTTACAAGATAGAGTTCAACTGTCTCCCGCCACTGCAGATTTTCAAGACAGATCTTCCTGTGTCGGACGACAAGAGGGTGGTTCTGCAAATTGCAATTCAGTCTCTGCTGGATTCAGCAGTTTTGATTCCGGTCCCTGTACACCAGGGCTGGCCAAACCAGTCCTTTTGATCTACCAACAGTTCACATTTTCCAGACCACCTAGCTGGTGCACAGGTGTAGTCATTACTAATTAAGATGTGCTGCATTCATTCCTAACTGACCATTCTACAAATCTCCAGGAGGCCTGGAAAACATGAACTGTTGGTAGATCTCGAGGACCGGTTTGGCCAGCCCTGCTGTACACCAACAAGGTCAGGGTTATTATTCCAGTCTGTTTGTGGTACCAAAGCCGGATGGCTCGGTCAGGCCAATATTGAACTTAAAGGGCCTCAATCAGTACGTGACTTACTACAGATTCAAGATGGAATCTCTGTGGTCAGTAATTGCAGGTTTAGAGCCACAGGAATTCATGATTGCGCTGGATCTCAAGGATGCGTACTTACACATTCTGATTTGGCCACCTCATCAGAGCTTCTTGCGTTTTTGCAATACGCCAGAACCATTACCAGTTTCAGGCTCTACCGTTTGGCCTCTCGTCAGCGCCTCGGGTATTCACCAAAGTAATGTCTGTGATGATAGCTAATCTCAGATCCCTGGGAGTGATAATAGTTCCGTACTTGGACGATCTGCTCATCAAAGCTCAGTCTCAACAGATGCTCCAACATGCGTTGCTCACGTACAATGTACTAGTTCAGCACAGTTGGATTGTCAACTTCAAGAAATCACATCTGATTCCGTCCCAACGACTTCAATTCCTAGGTATGATTCTCGATACGGTAGATCAAAGAATTTACCTACCAGAACAGAAAGTACAGATTATTCGTCGTCTGGTACAATTAGTGCTAAAGCCACGCACAGTCTCGGTACATTTGTGCATTCGCCTGTTAGGCACAATGGTGGCGGCTTTCAAAGCGCTTCAGTTCGTAAGATTTCACTCGCATCCTTTTCAACTGGATGTGCTTGCACAGTGGTCGGGCTCGCATCTGCAGATTCACCAGAGGGTGAGGTTGTCTCCACGGGCCAGAGTATCTCTACTCTGGTGGCTCAAAGTACACAATCTAACCGCAGGGAAACGGTTCGGCGCCTGGAATTGGATAATTCTAACCACGGACGCGAATCTCAGAGGTTGGGAGCTGTAGTTCAATTGTCAGCTCCAGGGTCTCTGGGCGGATCACACAAGATTGCTGTCGATAAATGTCCTGGAACTCCGGGCAATTTACAATGCACTTCGACAAGCAGTGCACATGCTTCGGTCTCGGAGAGCTTGGTTCTCGGATCTCCGTGGACTACTCGCAGACGATCCTTGGCCGCTCCCGCTACGTCTGGACCTGTTACAACAGGGTCAGTTCCTTTACCCTGATTTTAGCGCGGTTGCGTTTGACCTGGGTGGCTGTTGAGACCGCCCTCTTAAGAAGAGAGGGCATTCCAGATTCGGTTATACCAACCATGTTACGTGCTAGGAAGACCGTTACGGCAGCTCATTATTACAGAATTTGGCGTGCCTATATAGGGTGGTGTGAAGCTCAGAAGTTTCCGACATCATTTTTCCAGTTATCCCGTCTTTTGTTATTTCTACAGACGGGGTTAGATGGAGGACTGCGTTTATCTACACCAGGCTTTCCCAACCACGGTCCTCAAGGCACACTAACAGTGCATGTTTTAGTGATATCCAGGCTTCAGCACAGGTGACTTAATTAGTAGCTCACTTATTTTGATTTAACCGTCTGTGCTGCAGCCTGGATATCACTAAAACCTGCACTGTTGGTGTGCCTTGAGGACCGTGGTTGGGAAAGCCTGATCTACACTAAAGGTGGAGGTATCTGCTTTGTCTGTTTACTTTCAAAGACAATTGGCTCTATTGCCGTCTGTACACACCTTTCTGCAAGGTGTCCTCAGAGTACAGCCGCCATTCATTCCACCTACAGTGCCATGGGACTTGAATCTGGTTTTAGATTTGTTACAGTCTTTATATGTTGAACCCTTACAACAAGTGGATATTAAGTTTTCTCACTTGGAAAACAATTTTTCTACTAGTCTTAGCTTCGGCAAGGCGTGTTTCAGATTTGGGTGCCTTGTCATGCAAGCCATTGTATTTGGTGTTTCATGATGACAGAGCGTAACTTCGGACGAATCCCGCTTTCTTGCCAAAAGTAGTGTCATCTTTTCACATCAATCAACCAATAGTAGTTCCTGTGTTAACAGAAGATTCTGGAACTTTGGGTGTGGTACGCGCACTACGCGTTTATGTATCCCGAATGTCTACAGTTCGTAAGACGGATACTTTGTTTGTTCTCTATGATGCTGTCAAGATGGGTTGGCCAGCTTCTAAACAGACCTTATCCAGATGGATTAAACTGACTATACGTCAAGCTTACCTTCATGCTAGGTTACATCCGCGTACATCATTAACAGCTCATTCCACACGTTCTGTGGAACTTTATGGGCAGCTGGTCGTGGGGCTTCTACGACGCAGCTTTGCCGTGCGGCTACACGGTCATCAGTGCACACGTTTGTGCGATTTTACAAGTTTGATACGTTTGCGGCATCAGCATCTAACTTTGGCCGCCTAGTGTTACAGGTGCCAAACAGCTCTCCCGCCCACGGGGGAAGCTTTGGTACGTCCCAAGAGTACTTCAGTTACCCCTAGTGGATGAAAAAGAAAATAGGATTTTGGTACTTACCAGGTAAATCCTTTTCTTTGAATCCATAGGGGGCACTGGACGCCCACCCAGAGCAGTTTTACCTGGTTTGTGGTTAGTTCAGGTGATCTTATGGTAACACATTCTCACCGACTGGTTATAATTTTCAAGTTCTATCGGTTATGGTGTCAACTGTTTAGTTGTCAGTAACATTATGTGTCAACTTTATTGTTGTCCGTTATGTTATATGTAATTCTCCATTGTCAACCTCTCTATCGCTCCTGTTCGGCTCCTTAAAAAACACTGAGGTACTCTGGGAATATGGAGGGGAGGAGAGTTACTAAATTTAAATATTCAGTGCCTTTTGTTCTGCTAAAGCCGTCTATATCCCCAAGAGTACTGCAGTGCCCCCTATGGATTTAAAGAAAAGGATTTACCTGGTAAGTACCAAAATCCTATTATTCAGGTTCTTAAAGCCTCCGTGCGACACATACTGTAGGAAGACTGTGGATCCTGGGACATTACTTCCAGGTCCCTTCTCTATGTTCTAGCCAGCCTGTGTCTCCACAGAGACTATTGTTATGACCTAATTAATCCCAAATTTATTAAGGACAGTGGGACCACTTTTTTGTTTGTTTGCACTTTTGGTGTGTTATATTGTCTATTTAGGTTATATGTAACCTAGTTAAGTTCCAGGTAATTTAATGTATTTTCTCTACTCTGTTACATATTAAGGTGGAGTATTCGATCACAGTCGGATCGGAGAGGATCTGACACGTCAGTATTCAATAGCGGGCCGTTTCCCCTTCGATTCCGACCATTCATTTCTGCCCTCTCTTATGGGCGAAAATGAATTAATCGAAAACAGACCGTTTTCGACTGCGGCGAGGTCAAACACATGGATCAGTAGAGATGTGTTTTTCGACTTATCGGAATTTCCGACAGGGCTGAAAAACGGCACTTCAATTAAATATTGAAGTGTCAAAGTTCTGATTATCGGCAGAAAGTGCCGTCTTTCCGCCCTGTTGGATCTTTCGACTGTAATTGAATATCCCCCTAAGAGGGCAAGTGAAACCTCTTTATTAAATCACAGGCTGCTAATCCTGGGTTTATTGCGCAATTATTTGATTTAATTTATTGGTTCTTCTGTAGATATAAAAGTATGGAAACAGATGGCTATTTATATTTCTCCTACGTCCTAGAGGATGCTGGGGACACTTCAAGAACCATGGGGTATAGACTGGATCCGCTGGAGACATGAGCACTTTAAGACTTTAAAAGGGGTGTGAACTGGCTCCTCCCTCTATGCCCCTCCTCCAGACTCCAGTTAGATTCTGTGCCCAGTGAGACTGGATGCACTCTGAGGAACTCTTCTGAGTTTCTCTGAAAAATACTTTTGTTAGGTTTATTTTCAGGGAGAACTGCTGGCAACAGTCTCCCTGCTTCGTGGGACTTAGGGGAGAGAAGCAGACCTACTTCTGTGAGGTTCAAGGCTCTGCTTCTTTGGCTACAGGACACCATTAGCTCCTGAGGGTCTTAACGCTAGGTACACCTAGATGCTTGTTCCCAGAGCCCGTCGTCACCCCCCTTACAGAGCCAGAAGTCAGAAGACAGGTGAGTAGAAGAAGATCTGAAGACTTCAGTCACGGCTTTGAGGTACCGCACAGCGGGCGCGCTGCGCGCCATGCTCCCACACACAGACGGCACTACAGGGTGTGGGGGGGGGGGCTCCCTGGGCAGCATAATAATCCTCAATATGGATTGGCAATGTGGTTTCTAAGTGCCTAGGCACTAAATCCGAACCCTGCCAGTATAAATATTTTTTTAAAAATAGCGGGGCTAAAGAGCGCCATTAAGGGGGCGGGGCTTAGCCCTCACAGCTCTCATCAGCGCCATTTTCTCTTCACAGAGCTGCAGAGACGCTGGTCCTGTCCTACACTGCTGTACAAGTAACAGGGTGCAAAACAGGTGGGGGCACAGTTATTTTGGTCCTGTATATGTAATTATAAAAGCGCTAACGGGTCTGAGGCTTTATATAAGGGATTTCAGAACCGGGATGAGCGCTGGGTTGTGAGCTGGCAAACTCCCTCTGTGTTTCTCTGACGGGCTTTACTGTGGGTCTGTCCACTATATGCCCAGTGTGTTTGTGGGTGTCTGTACACGTGTGTCTGCATGACTGGATTAGATAAAGAAACGGCTGTGGGAGTGACCATGTCGGCACCGCCGACTCCTGATTGGGTAATTGTTTTGAGTGCTTTGAATGTGAATGTGGCTTTGTTAAATAAGAGATTACATAAATCTGAGTCTCAGAGCCAGGCATGGAAAAAATCCGTGGAGGATGTGTTGTCACAAGTTCAGACCCCCTCGGGGTCACAAAAGCATTAATTTACCCAGTTAGCAGAGACGGATACCGACACGGACTCTGACCCCAGGGTCGACTATAGTGATGCCAGATTAATTCCAAAACTGGCTAAAAGCATTCAGTACATGATTGTGGCGATAAGACGTGTTACATATCACTGAGGACCGTGCTGTTCCTGATACAAGGGTCTGTATGTTAAAAGGAAAGAAACCTGGGGTAACGTTTCCTCCCTCTCATGAACTGAACGCTCTTTTTGGGAAAATCCTGACAAGAAGTTTCAGATTTCCAAGAGAATTCCGGTGGCATATCCGTTCCCCTCTGGGGATAGGTAAAAGTGGGAGTCACCCCCCACTGTGGACAAAGCCCTATCACTGCTGTCCAAAAAGGTGGAGCTTCAGTCCCCTGACACGGCAGCCCTAAAGGAACCTGCGGATCGTAAGCAGGAAAATACATTGAAATCCATTTATGTCACTACGGGTATGCTGCTCAGACCTGCCGTTGCTTCGGCGTGGGTGAGTAGCGCTATTGAAAAATGGGCAGATAACTTGTCATCTGAGAGAGATACCCTGGATAGGGATAGCATTATTTTGATGCTGGGTTATATCAGGGACGCTGCAGCCTACTTAAAGGAAGCCGCAAGGGATATTGGCCTTTTGGGATCAAGGGCCAAAGCCATAGCAGTCTCTGCTAGGAGAGCATTGTGGATTCATCAATGGAATGCTGATGCTGACTCTTAGAAGGTGATGGAGTCTCTGCTGTATAAAGGTGGTGTCTTGTTTGGTGACGGCCTCGCTGACCTGGTATCTACGGCTACCACGGGTAAGTCATCCTTTTTACCTTATGTTCCTGCACAACAAAAGAAAACGCACCACTATCAGATGCAGTCCTTTCGGCCCAATAAATTAAAAAAAGGGCGAGGGTCTTCCTTCCTCGCTTCTAGAGGAAAGGAAAAGAGGTCACCGGCTGTGGCAAGTTCCCAAGAGCAGAAGTCCTCTCCGGCTTCTGCCAAATCCACTGCATGATGCTGGGGCTCCTACGGGATTCCACACCGGTGAGGGCACGTCTCAAACTCTTCAGTAAGTTCTGGGCTCGTTAGGCCCTAGACCCATTGGTTTTGGAAAAAGTGTCCCAGGGGTACAAGCTAGAGTTTCAAGACGTTCCCCCTCACCAATTTTTCATTTCGGCCTTACCAGCTTCTCCTCCACCCAGGGAGGTGGTATGCACAGCAATACGGAAATACAGCTCTCACCTCCTAGAGGGTCACAGGTTCGGGATCCAGGACTGGATCCTGGTGACCACGGATGCGAGTCTCCGAGGCTGTGGTGCAGTCACACAGGGGGGAAATTTCCAGGGAAAATGGTCAGGCCAGGAAGCTTGTCTACACATAAACATTCTGGAATTAAGTTCCATTTACAATGGCCTTCTACAAGCGGAACATCTTCTTCGTGATCTGCCCGTCTTGATTCAGTCGGACAACATAACAGCAGTGGCGTACGTAAACCGCCAGGGTGGAACGAAGAGCAGAGCGGCAATGGCAGAGGCCACAAAAGCACTCTGTCAGCGGTCTTCATTCCAGGTGTGGACAACTGGGAAGCAGCCTTCCTCAGCAGACACGATCTCCATCCAGGAGAGTGGGGTCTTCATCAAGAGGTCTTTGCAGAAGTGACAAGTCGTTGGGGAATTCCTCAAATAGACATGATGACGTCTTGCCTCAACAAGAAACTTCTGAGATGTTGTTCCAGGTCGAGGGACCCTCAAGCAATAGCGGTGGACGCCCTAGTGACACCGTGGGTGTTTCAGTCGGTATAGGTGTTCCCTCCGATTCCACTCATTCCAAAAGTGATAAAGATCATAAGAAGAACAAGGGTTCATGCAATCCTCATTGTTCCAGGAATTGCTCGTAGGAGATCCCTGGCCTCTTCCTCTATGAGAGGATCTGTTACAGCAGGGGCCGTGCGTGTACCAAGACTTACCGCGGCTTCGTTTGACGGCTTGGAGGTTGAACGCCAGATCCTAGCCCGAAAGGGTATTCCCAGTGAAGTAATTCCCACACTTCTTTAGGCATGAAAAGAAGTAACGGCAAAACATTATCACCGTATTTGGTGAAAATGTCTTGGTGTGAATCCAAGAAGGCTCCTACGGAAGAATTTCAGCTTGCCGTTTTCTCCATTTTCTGCAAGCAGGTGTGGATGCGGGCTTAAAATTAGGCACAATTAAAGTACAAATTTCGGCCTTGTCAATTTTCTTTAAAAAAGAATTGGCCTCCTTTCCGGAAGTTCAGACTTTCGTGAAAGGCGTGCTGCACATGCAACCTCCCTTTGTGCCACCGGTGGCACCATGGGATCTTAACATGGTGTTGCAGTTCCTGCAATCTCATTGGTTTGAACATTTTACGTAAGGTAGAGTTGAAATTCGTCACTTGGAAAGTGATCATGCTGTTGGCCTTGGACTCTGCAAGGCGGGTGTCTGAATTAGCGGCTTTGTCTCACAAGAGCCCCTATTTGATCTTCCATGAAGATAGAGCAGAGTTGAGAACTTGTCAGCAATTTCTGCCGAAAGTGCTGTTATCGTTTCACATGAACCAACCTATTGTGGTGCCAGTGGCTACTGACGCCTTAGCGGAATCGAAGTCTCTAGATGTGGTCAGAGCTTTGAAAATGTATGTAGCCAGAACGGCTCAGATTAGGAAAACGGAGGCTCTGTTTGTCCTGTAAGATCCCAACAAGATTGGGGCTCCTGCTTCCAAGCAGACTATTGCACGATGGATGTGTAATACGATTCAGCAAGCTCATTCTACTGCTTGATTGCCGTTACCGAAAGCGGTGAAGGCCCATTTTACCAGAAAGGTGGGCTCATCCTGGGCGGCTGCCAGGGGGGTCTCAGCATTACAGCTTTGCCGAGCAGCTACTTGGTCGGGTTCAAACACTTTTGCAAAGTTTTACAAGTTTGATACCCTGGCTAAGGAGGACCTCTTGTTTGGTCAGTCGGTGCTGCAAAGTCATCCGCACTCTCCCGCCCGTTCTTGAGCTGTGGTATAAACCCCATGGTTCTTGAAATGTCCCCAGCATCCTTTAGGACGTAGGAGAAAATAGGATTTTAATACCTACCGGTAAATCCTTTCCTCTTAGTCCGTAGAGGAAGCTGGGCGCCCGTCCCAGTGCGTACTGTATCTGCAGTTCTTGGTTATGGTTACACACTTGTTGTGTTGCGGTTATAGTCAGCCTGTTGCTGTCGTTATTCATGCCGTTGCATGCGTTGGGTTAAATGCCATGTTGTACGGCATGCTTGAGGTGTGAGCTGGTATGTATCTCACCTTAGTTTAAATCAAAATAAATCCTTTTTCCTCGAATTGTCCGTCTCCCTGGGCACAGTTCCTATAACTGGAGTCTGGAGGAGGGGCATAGAGGAAGGAGCCAGTTCACACCCATTTGAAAGTCTTAAAGTGCCCATGTCTCCTGCGGATCCCGTCTATACCCCATGGTTCTTGAAGTGTCCCCAGCATCCTCTACGGACTAAGAGAAAAGGATTTACCGGTAGGTATTAAAATCCTATTTTTGCATGTTGATCTACATTATTTTTACTTCATATTGGCAACTATATTATGATTCTTTACTACATAGTGTATGGAGAAAGTTATTTGTGGAATCCCTACACCTTATTTCTATGTTCCTGAAGCACGGAGTGTTTTGTTTTTCAGGACACCACTGGTTGCACAAGTCGCCCATTGCCTTCTGCAGATCCAAGCAGCATCCCTGCCTCAGCCCCTCTGCTCCCCATCTCCGGCTCTGCTTCACTTCTCACGGTACCTGGATGATCAGAGTCTTTCCCAGCTGCGGTCAAAGCTCCGGTGAGAATAGGCCGTCTGCACTGTCAGGGTGGTTTGTTGGGATGCTGTCAGTTAAATGCCTGTAAAATACAGACCTGGGGGGGGGGAGAAGAGATGTACTAAGCAGTGAAAAGGGTGGAGAACTTGCCCATGGTAACTAATCAGCATTGAGGTAACATTTTATAATTTGCATCCTATACAATTTTACGGAGCAGCTGGCCCACTTCTTCACTTTTATGACTGCTTAGTACATGTTCCCCCAGAAATTTTAGCAGTGTGAATGGTTCCTCTAATTTTACAATGCTGATGGTAGTCAAAACACTTATGGAGTTTGTGGTACTTCTGGGGGGAGATGCATCAAACCTTTGAGAGAAACAACATGAAGTTGCCCAAAGCAACCAATAAGCTTTTGTCATTTTATTGACTGTGCTAGACAGATGACTTATTGCTTTTTTGCAATTTCTCTATTTTTTGTATTTTATTTTTTATTCTTTATTTATAATAGGAGAAACAATCAAATGCGCTAAATGCAATTAGGCGTATAACAAAATACAAAAGGTTCTCCTAAAAATTTTTCAAGAATAAATTTAACACATAAGAAGGGGGGGTCCCACAAGGGGGGGACGACAAACGAACAGGGAAGAAAAAAGAAGGGGAACAGCAGAAGAGGGAGAGGAGGAAACGGGGAGAAGGAGAAAGAAGCAAACACAATCGGGCCATGCCAGGCCGATCTAAGCCATACTTAAAAAGGTATACCAAACATATCCATATGCAGTGTGTGAATATAACAGTATACAAGTGTACATGTAAAAAAGTTACTTCCCGTCCACCGAGAGACTTCTAGGAATGGTAGGCAAGCATCTGGAGGGAGGTGCCAGGTGCAGCGCGGCAGGCAGATCCAGAAGGTCCGATCAAGGGGGCAGTCAGAGTATCAGGTAGGGGGGGGCACATCTTAAGCAGCCAAGGGCTCCACACTAGTTAAAATTTGTGTGGACAGTCATGCAGGTAGTAAGTGATCCTTTCCATGTTAGCCACAAACCAAATGTAATTATTTAGCGCAGAAACAGTAGGAGCATCGGGAGACTTCCAGTTCTTGGCTATCAAGGATTTAGCTGCCACCATTATATGGGAAAACAGCTTATTCAGGGGCGGGTCAAGATCCGGGTACGATCGCGCCAACAGAAATACCCAATGATCCAACCCGAGGGGAAGGCCAGAGAGAGACTTCAATACAGAGCCGGCCTTAGGCATAGGCAAACTAGGCAAATGCCTAGGGCATTTGGTATGCTTAGGGGCACCAGCAGCTTCTGCTGATTAAAATGATATGCGGCATGCCTATATTCTGTGTGTGACTGCGGCTGTATCTGCATATGAAATGCTACATTGCAGTGTATTCCTGGAAATCACTGTAATGTAGCATTTCATATGCAGATACAGCCGCAGTCGCACACAGAATATAGGTATGCTGCATATCATTTTAATCAGCAGAAGCTTCTTGTGCGTCCTAGCCACATAGTAATGCAAATAAGATGTATTTTCGTAAACAAAAGGCGCCCGACGTTAGCAGAGCTGCCAGCTGACTCATGCCAGGCATCTCCTGCAGAACTAGCGGCGGTGATAGAGGGCACCAGCCAAAATCTTGCCTAGGGCATCATATTGGTTAGGGCCAGCTCTGCTTCAATAATTCAAGCATCGTTTTCCAAAATTGAGCTATACGGGGGCAAGTCCACCAAATATGGAGGAGGGTTCCCCAATGTCCACAGCCTCGCCAACACACCGGGGTGGCAGAAGGGAACATCCTAGACAATTTTATCCGGGGTATAATACCACCGGTAATACAATTTATAGGATGTTTCCTTAAGTCTAGTTAAGAGAGAGCTTTTAGCAATGCCCTCTCGTACCTCCTCCCAACAGGCATCCGGTGGGGGGGCCCAGGTCCCTCTCCCGCTCATGGCGAGTCTGCGGACCCGAGGAAGCCCCAACTAACATTGAGTATATTAGCGAAATTAGACCTCTACATATAGGTTTCGTGGTGCAGAGTGATCCAAAGGGGGTGAGATCCCGCTGGACTTCGGGTTGAGGTAGGGAGAGTAAGAAGTGTCGGATCTGGAAGTATTCAAAGAGGGGAGAGAGTGGAAAACTTACATTTGATATCGGTTATCGTCATCCAGCTATCCTCTAGGCAGAGATCATGTACCACATGGACACCCACACTAAACCAAGGGGTGAACGAAGGGTTGAAACCCCGGCTGGAAAAGCAGGATTATCCCATAGGGGGGTGAGAGGGGAGCAGGGGGAGGACAATTTATATTTAGTGAGGGAGTTATGCCAGATAGATGGAGTTTGAGAGACGGAGAAGAGTCCGCCAGAGTGAGCTGGTACGGTTTGCCCAGGCCCCAAAGCGAAGCCAATGAACGGATCCCCAGGGAGAGAGCCGCTATGTCCACCCAGGCAATAGAGCCACGGGGCACAAAGGAAGCCACTATTTGGCTTAGGTGACTAGCCAGGTTATAAAACCTGACATCCGGGAATCCCCAGCCACCTGCGGAACGAGGGAGTCTGAGAACTGCAAAAGCTATTCTTGGAGGCTTATCGTTCCATACAAACTTCACAAATGAGGCCTGGGCATCCTAAGAACCCTAAAAAAGTGTGAAGTTTAAAAGAGGTAGAGAAGTTGCGGCATGACTGTCATTTTGAGGGCAACTATCCTACAAAGTTAGGATATGATATGGGACTTCCATCTCGACAGGTCACCTTTGATCTTAGTGAACATGCGTGGGAAGTTTTCAGAATATAGGGAGCTATAGTGAGATGTGATATAGACTCCTAAGTACTTGATCTTATTGGTTTGCCAGCAGAGGTCATAGGAGGCCTGTAGGTCACGTTTAAGGTCTCCTGAAACATGTAATAACATGGCTTCAGATTTAACAAAATTAATTTTATATACCGATAGGGAACCATACTCCAATAATCTGATATAAGGCGGGGAGTGAAGACCGTGGCTGAGTGAGGGACAGCAGTACATCATCTGCAAAAAGTGAGATCTTAAACTCCTGAGAGCCCACCCTCACTCCCCGGATTCTACCAGAGTTCCCTATCACAGCAGCCAGGGGTTCTATGACCATAGCGAACACCAGGGGGGAGAGAGGGCAACCCTGCCTTGTACCGTTGGACAGTGGGAAGGGAGCGGACAGCACTCCGTTGGTGAGGACCTTAGCTATAGGGGAGGAGTAGAGGGCAGAGACCCCCTGTCAAAAATTCAGCCGATATCCCAAACGCCCGCAGGGTCTGAAACAAGAAGGGCCACGATATACGGTCGGAACGCCTTCTCAGCGTCTAGTGAAAGGACAATAGACGGGGTGTGTCTGCAGTTCAGTCGTTGTATTAGATCTATCGCTCTTCTAGTGCTATCCCTGGCCTGACGGCCAGGAATAAAACCAACCTGATCATAATGTCTCAGGCCAGGGAGCACGCCATTGAGACGGGTAGCTAAAATTTTGGCATAGAGCTTAATGTCCAAATTCAAAAGGGATATCGGCCGATAGCTAGCGCAATCTCGGGGGTCTCAACCCTCTTTGTGGATAACTATTATTCTGGCTTCCAGCATGGTGCTCGGGAATGGGGTGCCATGCAGTACAGCATTGAACAATACTCTGAGACGTGGGATTAAAATGGGAGCAAATTTCTTATAATATGAAGCCGAGAAGCCATCAGGCCCTGGAGCTTTGGAAGATTTAAAGGACTTCAGGACGGCAGCAATTTCCTCATCTGTTATATCACTATTCAGTTCTGAAGAAGCATCGTCAGACAGTTTGGGGAGTTTAGCCTTACGCAAGAATTCCGAGATTAAGACATCTGGGGGGCCAGAACCTGGATTGACAGGATTTAAATTGTAGAGCTGAGCATAAAACTCCTGAAATGCTTTATTAATGGCATCCGCGGTATACGTGATCTTGCCCGACATAGTATGCGCCGCCAGGATATTCCGAGAGCGTTGTGCTCGTAAGCGGGATGCCAGCATCCTATCCGCTTTATCTCCCTTCTCATAGAAGGACTGGTTAAGCCTCTGGAGGGTCTTAGCCGTGCGCTCTGACAAGAAAAGAGACAACTCAGACCGCGCCCTCAGCAAAATCTCTAAATTGGCAAGGGTAGGGGAGAGCTTGTGTTGTCTTTCAAACACCTGCAGTCTAGTGAATAAGGAGAAGAAATTCAAGACCTATGACTTTTTCTACCTAGCAGATTGACTTATCAAGTGACCACGGAGAACAGCTTTATGCGCTTCCCATAATATGATAGGTGAGGTCTCAGGGAGGTCGTTGAGTAAAAAATAATCAGTAATGTGGCCTTTAATCAAATCGGTAATTTCTGGGTTATGTAATAGGGAGTCATTCAACCGCCAAGAGGCGGGAAGGGGGCGGGGAGCAATAGAGTGGAGCTCAGCAGTGATTGGACAATGGTCAGACCATGCCATAGGAAGTATACGGGTAGACTTCAGTTTAGCGGAAAGGTCCCGGCTGAGTAGGATCATATTGATCCTAGAGTAGGATTTATGTACAGGGGAGTAGAAAGAGTAATCTCTAACAAGAGGGTCAGTGAGTCTAAAGGAATCAAATAGTAATTAAAGCTTCAAAAGATCTAACAGTGCGAGAGATCCCGGGGATGGGCGTTTGGGGGTGGAAGGAAGAGAGTGGAGGATCTGTCTAACGAGGCATCCAGGACCTCATTAAAATCACCGACCACTATGATCTCCCCTTGGCGGAGCCTAGATATGCGTGAGTTCAAACCCCTAACCCACCCACCCACCCACATAAGGGGGGACGAGACATGATGGATACCTAAGGTGGTCTAATACAAGAAAAAGAGGGGCTTTTGCTCTTATACGCACACAGAAGGCATGGAGCAGGACGCATCCAAATATCAAAGCTGGAAAAGAAAGACTAAAGAAAGAAGAGGTTAGCCCCTCACAACATATGCATAGACAAAAATACAAAACCACAGAACGAAATGGCATCGGGACATGTACAACATCAGGTGGCAGGGCCAGCGGAAGCAGATTTCTGCGCAGAGTGCACTTTCGTCCGGTTCAAGGGTCGTCGAGGGGTGGCAGTCGACCCCATGGGCGAGGCCACATGTGCCCGCTGCAGGGAGACAGATGAAGCCGGTGGGGGGGCGAGGCCCAAGGTGCGCAAAAGTCCTTGTGCTTCAGCCAGGTCCCTCGCCGAGTGGAGACGGTTATGATGCCACACCAAGATGCGAAAGGGGAAACCCCATCTGTAGCGAATGCCATTGTCCCGAAGCACCGAGGTGATGGGTCTGAAATCTTTTCTCTTGATCAGAGTAGCAGGAGCAATGTCTTGGAAAATTTGGAGCGAGTGGCCCAGGAATAGTAAGTTGGAGACCTTCCTAGCTTCTCTGAGGATAGCCTCCTTAGTCGTATAGTAGTGGCATCTCAGGATGTCATCCTTAGGCAGAGCAGAGTCTTGTGATCGAGGGCGTAGGGCCCTATCTAACAAGAGCTGGTCCTCTGGAGTCGATGGCAATAAGTGGACAAACAGTTTTTTGAGGTCATTTTGCAGGGACGTAATATCGACGTCCTTGGGATGCCTCTAATGCGCAAATTATTACGTCGCGCCCTGTTGTCCTGGTCTTCTTGATGGTCCAGGATGTGCTGGATCTCCTGCTTTAGACCATGAATATCGTCGCTCATGCCCTGTTGGGTAGTGATCACTTCATCCACTCTAGTCTCCAGGTGGTACGTTCTGACTCCAAGTTCGGTAACGTCTGTTTTATGGGAGGCTATAGCCGTGTGCACCTCCGCCTGCACCGCTTGGATAGATTTCCTGGTCTCTCATATCTCACGGAAGAGCAGCTGTAGATCTTTCCGGGTCAGCGGGGAGTGGTCTGAATCCTCTGAGTCAGACACATCAGGGTGCGAGGGGGTTGCCGGACCTGGAGAGGTAGCATGGGAATAGGCAAACTTTGTAATGCTTTGGGTCAGGTCCGCTCCACGTTGTTTTTTGTGCTATTTCTAGGCATGGTGAAACCCAGAGACCGAACACTTGAGAAAAGCCACTGTAACACGTAGCTAGGTAAATCTCGGTAGCAGGGAGACAGTCCCGAAGTTAATCAAACATAGATATCGGTAAAAGGAGGTCCTAAGACTCTGGGCACGTTCCAAAGGGTCACATGTTAAGGGAAGCAAGCTTCATCCAGGCAAAGCAATCCCATTGAGAAAAGCTGCCAGCAGGTGGAGCTCCAGGGTCAGTTACCATAGACGGTGTGACACAGCCGGTGCTCTGAAGGCATATAATAGGAACAGAAATACTCCCAGCACGGGGAGCCCCCTCCGGAATCCCAGTGTGACGCAGCGCGTACAGGACCCCAATAGTGGGGAAGGGAGCCAGCTAGGATAGGGATAGGGATATGTGCTATAAGGGATGGGAAACCTTTTTTCTCTAACGTCCTAAGTGGATGCTGGGGACTCCGTAAGGACCATGGGGAATAGACGGGCTCCGCAGGAGGCTGGGCACTCTAAGAAAGATTTAGTACTATATCTGGTGTGCACTGGCTCCTCCCTCTATGCCCCTCCTCCAGACCTCAGTTAGAATCTGTGCCCGATCAGAGCAGAGGCACCTAGTGGGCTCTCCTGAGCCTACTAGAAAAAGAAAGATATTTGTTAGGTTTTTTATTTTCAGTGAGCTCTGCTGGCAACAGACTCACTGCTACGAGGGACTGAGGGGAGAGAAGCAAACCTGCCTGCATGCAGCCGGGTTGCGCTTCTAGGCTACTGGACACCATTAGCTCCAGAGGGATCGAACACTGGCGGTCCGTTCCCGGAGCCGCGCCGCCGTCCCCCTCACAGAGCCAGAAGCACTGAAGTCCAGGAGAAGCAAGAAGACTTCGAAATCGGTGGCACGAAGACTCCGGTCTTCACTAAGGTAGCGCACAGCACCGCAGCTGTGCGCCATTGCTCCCCAGCACACTTACACACTCCGGTCACTGTAGGGTGCAGGGCGCTGGGGTGGGCGCCCTGGGCAGCAATAATGTACCTTTGGTGGCAAAAAATACCCATATATACAGTCCTAGACTGTATATGGGGATACCCCCGCCATTTTTTACACAGATTAGAGCGGGACAGAAGCCCGCCGCTGAGGGGACGGGGCCTTCTTCTTCAGCACACCAGCGCCATATTACTTCACAGTTCCGCTGGAAGCAAGCTCCCTGAGCTCTCCCCTGCAGTATCCAGGTACTCCAAGGGCAAAAAGAGAGGGGGGGCACACAAATTTAGGCGCAAAACGGTGATACTCAGCAGCTACAGGGTAAACAAATATTGTAGTGTATATCCCTGGGTTCTATAGCGCTGTGGTGTGTGCTGGCATACTCCTTCTCTGTCTCCCTAAAAGCCTTAGTTGGGGTCCTGTCCTCAGTCAGAGCATTCCCAGAGTGTGTGAGGTGTGTCTGTACGTCAGTGTCGACATGTTTGAGGAGGAAGGGTATGTGGAGGCGGAGCAGGTGCAGATGGATGTGGTGTCGACACCGCAGGTGTCGACACAAGGTTGGCTGGATATGTGGAAAATGTTAAATGACAATGTAACCTCTTTACATACGAGGTTGGACAAAGCTGAAGCCGGGGGACAGTCAGGGTCTCACCCAATGCCTGATCCCGCAGGGCAGGGGCCGTCAGGGTCTCTCAAGCGTCCACTATCTAAGTTAGTCGACACGGCGTCTGACTCCAGTGTCGACGATGATGAGACTAAATTGCAGCCTAAAATGACTAAAGCCATTCGATACATGATTATAGCAATGAAAGATGTATTGCACATTGCTGAGGAAATCCCTGTCCCTGACAAGAGGATTAATGTGTTTGGGGAGAAAAAAACAAGGTTACTTCCCCCCTTCACATGAATTAAACGAATTATGTGAAAAAGCCTGGGAATCCCCGGAAAAGAAGGTCATAATTCCCAGGAGACTACTTATGGCAGGGGTCTTCAACCCGTGGCCCGCGGGCCACAGGTGGCCCGCTGCTATGGTTTCCATGGCCCGCCGACGCGCCCGCAGCGCACATATGAACACAAAAAAAATAATATTTTTTTTTTCCCTTTCCCGGAGTCATGTGACTCCCCCGCACTGTCACTGGTTGCCTGTGAAGAAGGGGAGTAGCTCCTCTTAGGCTGGTCAGTGGTCTGGTCACCCTTGCTGTGTCTCCCTCCCTGTGTCTCCCTCCGCCTGCAGTGTTGAATAGGTGGGTGAGAGCGGCGGGGACCCGGCTGGGGGGGGTGCGGCAAGTTACCATTGAGAGCAGGGGGCAGTGCGGGAACCCGGCGGGCGGGAGCGGAGGGGGTGCGGCAGCATGTATGCAGCCTGAGCATGGCTGTGTGCGGCGGGGACCCGGCGCGGGGGGGGGGGCTGCGGCAGGAGAATAAAAGTGTATAAGTGTTGAGGGCAGGGGGCAGTGCAGGAACCCGGCGTGCGGGAGCGGCGGGGACGGGGGTGCGGCAGCCTGAGCATGGCAGTGAATAAATTAGTATTGAGGGCAGGGGGCGTGGCGGGGGACCCAGCAGGGGGTGTATTAAGTATTAAGAGCAGAGATGGCAGGGAGCATGCTTTGACAATGCTGCTGTCTGTCTGTGATGGGGAGGAGGGAGGGTATGATAGCACCTATGTCTTGACATAGGCGCTATCATACCCTCCCTCCCCCCATCACAGACAGACAGCAGCAATATTGTGAAAGCATGCCCACATTATACCCACCAGTCCAGTGATACTGCCGTATGAGTCCAGTTCAGTGCTTACAGACCAACATCTTGAGAATACTCTGCGCATAGCGACTTCTAACATTGATGCCAACATCGACAAGCTGGCCAAGCAAAAACAATGCCAAGTTTCCCACTGATATGAACTTATTATAATAACAAAGGTAAAGTAGACCATGTTTCATTCATTAAATTACAATAATTATCTTTTGAAGTCTTTTTTATGGTCTTATGAGTCTAGAAAAGGTCTCATTACAATCATAAATTAAAATTTAGATTCTAAATACCGCAGTATAGCTTAGTGGCCCTCGGCTTCGTTTCATTTTTTTTATGTGGCCCACACTGTCTTAAAGGTTGAAGACCCCTGACTTATGGCGTATACTTTCCCGCCAACGGACAGGTTACGCTGGGAAGCCCCTCCCAGGGTAGACAAGGCCTTGACACGCTTATCCAAGAAGGTGGCCCTACCGTCTCCGGATACGGCCGTACTCAAGGATCCTGCAGATAGAAAGCAGGAATCAATCCTGAAAGCTGTGTACACACATTCAGGTACTATCATGCGGCCGGCCATTGCGTCGGCATGGATGTGCAGCGCAGTTGCGGCTTGGACTGATTCTCTGTCGGAGGAGTTAGACACCATGGACAGAGATAATATCTTATTGACCCTGGGACATATCAAAGACGCTGTCCTGTATATGCGGGATGCTCAGAGGGACATATGTTCTCTCACCTCTAAAGTAAATGCAATGTCCATCTCTGCCAGAAGGGTCCTATGGACTAGGCAGTGGACAGGGGATACTGATTCGAAAAGACATATGGAGGTTTTACCATATAAGTGTGAGGAATTATTTGGGGATGGTCTCTCAGACCTCATTTCGACGGCGACTGATGGGAAGTCAAAATTATTGCCGTATGTTTCCTCATAGCCTAAGAAAGCACCGTATTCTCAAATGCAGTCCTTTCGTCCCCCAAGGAGCAAAAAGGTCAGAGGTGCGTCTTTCCTTGCCAGAGGTAAGGGAAGAGGAAAAAAGCTGCATCAGGCAGCCAGTGCCCAGGAGCAGAAGTCCTCCCTGGCCTCCTCTAAATCTACCGCATGACGCTGGGGCGCCACAGGCGGAGCCAGGAGCTGTGGGGGCGCGTCTCAAGAATTTCAGCCACCAGTGGGTGTGTTCACGGGTGGATCCTTGGGCGATACAGATTGTGTCTCAGGGATACAAGCTGGAATTCGAAGAGACGCCTCCTCAACGCTTCCTAAAATCTGCCTTGCCGGCCTCCCCCATGGAGAGGGAAGTAGTGCTGGCGGCAATACACAAACTATATCTCCAGCAGGTGGTGGTGAAGGTTCTCCTCCTTCAGCAGGGAAGGGGTTACTACTCCACAATGTTTGTGGTACCGAAACCGGACGGTTCAGTCAGGCCCATTTTGAATTTAAAGTCCCTGAACATTTATCTAAAGAAATTCAAATTCAAAATGGAATCACTCAGGGCGGTCATTGCAAGCCTGGAGGAGGGGGGATTACATGGTGTCCCTGGACATCAAGGATGCTTACTTGCATATCCCCATTTTTCCTCCTCATCAGGAGTACCTCAGGTTTGTGGTACAGGACTGTCATTACCAATTCCAGACGTTGCCGTATGGCCTGTCCACGGCACCGAGAATATTTACCAAGGTGATGGCGGAGATGATGATACTCCTTCGGAAGAAAGGAGTTACATTTATCCCATACTTGGACGATCTCCTAATAAAGGCGAGGTCCAGAGAGCAGTTGCTGATCAATGGCACACACTCAGGAAGTGTTGAGACAGCACGGCTGGATCCTGAATATTCCAAAGTCGCAGCTGATTCCTTCGACACGTCTGCCCTTCCTGGGCATGATTCTGGACACAGACCAGAAGAAGGTGTTTCTCCCAGAGGAGAAGGCTCAGGAGCTCGCGACTCTGGTCAGAGGCCTCCTAAAACCAAAAAAGGTATCGGTGCATCACTGCACACGAGTCCTGGGAAAGATGGTGGCGTCATACGAAGCCATTCCCTTCGGCAGGTTCCATGCGAGGATCTTTCAGTGGGATCTGCTGGACAAATGGTCCGGATCGCATCTTCAGATGCATCGGCTGATCACTCTGTCCCCCAGGGCCAGGGTGTCTCTTCTGTGGTGGCTGCAGAGTGCTCATCTCCTCGAGGGTCGCAGGTTCGTCATACAGGACTGGGTCCTGGTGACCACGGATGCAAGCCTCCGAGGGTGGGGGGCAGTCACTCAGGGAAAAAACTTCCAAGGACTGTGGTCAAGTCAAGAGGCTTGTCTGCACATCAATATCCTGGAACTAAGGGCAATATACAATGCCCTGACTCAAGCGGAGCCGCTGCTCCGAGAAAAACCAGTGCTGATTCAGTCAGACAACATCACTGCGGTCGCTCATGTAAATCGCCAGGGCGGCACAAGAAGCAGGGTGGTAATGGCGGAAGCCGCCAGGATTCTTCGTTGGGCGGAGAATCACGTACAAGCACTGTCAGCAGTGTTAATTCCGGGAGTGGACAACTGGGAAGCAGACTTCCTCAGCAGACACGACCTACACCCGGGAGAGTGGGGACTTCATCCAGAAGTCTTCTCGCAGATTGTAAATCGATGGGAACTGCCACAGGTGGACATGATGGCGTCCCGTCTCAACAAAAAGCTGAAAAGGTATTGCGCCAGGTCAAGGGACCCTCAGGCAATAGCTGTGGACGCTCTGGTGACACCGTGGGTGTTCCAGTCAGTCTACGTGTTCCCTCCTCTACCTCTCATACCCAAGGTGCTGAGGATCATAAGGAAAAGATAAGCAAGAACAATACTCGTTGTTCCGGATTGGCCAAGAAGGACTTGGTACCCAGAACTGCAAGAGTTGCTATCAGAGGACCCGTGGCCTCTGCCTCTCAGACAGGACCTGTTGCAACAGGGGCCCTGTCTGTTCCAAGACTTACCGCGGCTGCGTTTGACGGCATGGCGGTTGAACGCCGGATCCTAGCAGAAAAGGGAATTCCGGATGAAGTTATTCCTACGCTAATAAAGGCTAGGAAGGACGTGACAGCAAAGCATTATCACCGGATATGGCGAAAATATATTACTTGGTGTGAGGCCAGGAAGGCCCCTACAGAGGAATTCCAGCTTGGGAGATTCCTACATTTTCTGCAGGCAGGTGTGACTATGGGCCTTAAACTGGGATCCATAAAGGTCCAGATTTCGGCCCTATCCATTTTCTTTCAGAAAGAACTTGCTTCACTGCCTGAGGTTCAGACATTTGTTAAAGGAGTGCTGCATATTCAGCCCCCTTTTGTGCCACCAGTGGCACCGTGGGATCTCAATGTAGTTTTGGATTTTCTGAAATCCTACTGGTTTGAGCCACTTAAGACAGTGGAGCTCAAGTATCTCACTTGGAAAGTGGTCATGCTTTTGGCCTTGGCTTCGGCCAGGCGGGTGTCAGAATTGGCGGCTTTGTCCTGTAAAAGCCCCTACCTGATTTTCCATGAAGATAGGGCAGAATTGCGTACCCGACCGCAGTTTCTGCCGAAGGTGGTGTCATCTTTTCACCTGAACCAACCTATTGTGGTACCTGCGGCTACTCGTGACCTGGAGGACTCCAAGTTACTCGATGTAGTCCGGGCTTTGAAGATGTATGTGTCTAGAACAGCTGGGGTCAGGAAAAATGAGGCGCTGTTCATTCTGTATGCACCCAACAAACTGGGTGCACCTGCTTCAAAGCAAACTATTGCTCGCTGGATCTGTAACACGATTCAGCAGGCTCATTCTGCGGCAGGATTGCCGCATCCAAGATCAGTAAAGGCCCATTCCACGAGGAAGGTGGGCTCTTCTTGGGCGGCTGCCCGAGGGGTCTCGGCATTGCAACTTTGCCGAGCAGCTACTTGGTCGGGTTCAAACACTTTTTTGCTAAGTTCTACAAGTTTGATACCCTGGCTAAGGAGGACCTTGAGTTTGCCCATTCGGTGCTGCAGAGTCATCCGCACTCTCCCGCCCGTTTGGGAGCTTTGGTATAATCCCCATGGTCCTTACGGCGTCCCCAGCATCCACTTAGGACGTTAGAGAAAATAAGATTTTACTCACCGGTAAATCTATTTCTCGTAGTCCGTAGTGGATGCTGGGCGCCCGTCCCAAGTGCGGACTTTTCTGCAATACATGTATATAGTTATTGCGTAATACAGGGTTTTGGTTATGAGCCATCTGTTCAGTTAGGCTCAGTTATGTTCATACTGTTAACTGGGTAAGTTTATCACAAGTTGTACGGTGTGATTGGTGTGGCTGGAATGAATCTTACCCTGGGTTCCAAATCCTTTCCTTATTATGTCAGCTCTTCCGGGCACAGTTTCCTTAACTGAGGTCTGGAGGAGGGGCATAGAGGGAGGAGCCAGTGCACACCAGATATAGTACTAAATCTTTCTTAGAGTGCCCAGCCTCCTGCGGAGCCCGTCTATTCCCCATGGTCCTTACGGAGTCCCCAGCATCCACTACGGACTACGAGAAATAGATTTACCGGTGAGTAAAATCTTATTTTTAATTTTTATTTTTTTTTTATATCCCCAAAGCACAATTTTTTCTCCCCCCAAAAGATCCCAGGTAACAAGGGGCAAAACCCAGCCCGAGGGGGGGCCCCAGCCACGGACCAGCCAGTAGCCAGGGAACTCTCCAGTTACCTCCAGCTATCAGGGGAAGCAGGAGCTCTGGTTGCCCTTAACCAAGATGGCCACCGGTGTTAAGGGAGGGCAAAGAATCCTGGGCCCAGTTCCCTGTGATATCTTCAGGCCGGGTGCCAGCCAGCACAGTGCCTCTGCAAGAAGGGGGCGCACAGCCCGCTCCACCGCTGGGATCCCTGGTCCGGACTTCGGCCACCAGGAGCGCGCGGCAGCCGCTGCCCCCTCCCCCGTCCCCTCAGCTCCTGCCGCAGCAGGCGGAAGCAGGCCCCGAGGCGGACGACAGGCACGGAGCCCGCTCGGCCGCTCCACAGAGGATTGACTAGCCTGCCCAGGGGTGGAGGGAGCCGCAGGCACCAGGAGGTCAGGCGCAGCTTCGGTATGTCGCTGCGGGGATCGCCAGGTACGGGGCACAGCAGAAATAGAGTCCCTGGCTTCTGGAGGGTGCGCAGGCCCCAACCTGCAAGGTGGCAGGAGGCCTCCTCCGGCTCCGGGACTCTGCTCACCAGGATCAGGGGAGATAAAGGCAGGATACAGGGAACAGGGATAGGCTGGTACAGGGCCAAATGAGGTAGTTTTGGGGAGGATTATGCAGGAGCTCTCCTCAGGAACGTCTGCCCTGCCTGCCTCGCAACGTCTCTATTTTTATCTCTCTCCAAGGCTTGATACATTTCTCCTTTTTCTGTGCTTTTAAAGTAATGTGACTGGAACTAATTGTAATGTGGACCTATATTGCGCTGACCTTCTGTATGCTTATGAATGAATTATTTATTTTATTCAAAATTAGGTGCGTTCCCAGTCCATGATCAAAAACGGCGCCTTGGACTCAGCAGCAGCAAACTCCGTTCCCACTTTTTGCTTCAAGGGTTTTATGAGATTTTATTAAGCAACCCGCAAAGGTGAGATTGAAACATTTGGAGTGAAAAGGGAAGGTGACTGACAGAAGAGAGGCCTGCGTCTGCTTTCTCTGCATCGCCACCTACTGGACAACGCAGCCAAAAACGATCCGTGTGTATGAAGCGGAAGCCCGCAGCATTTCTCATGTAGAATTTTAACGATTTGGCTCTGTGAGATTCTTCATTGCTAACGTTACCCAAAGGGTCTTTCAGATGAAATATATATAGCTAGCTCCGTGTACATAAATATAAAGTATTATTAAACCGGACTCTTAAATCACTATGTATTTGTACCTGTTCTTTTTAGTAGTGTTAATATTTAATATATACAATGTATATGAATTGCAAGATCTCTCGCTCTGCTAAAAGAAACAGATCACCATAGTCCCATCAATATTTTTAAACCATTAAAATTCAAATGATAAAAACAGTTTCTATTCTCTTCTTGACTGATCTACTCTATAAAAGGCTAAAATCTATCAGCCATTCACAGTGCAGGTATGCTGAAGTCACGTACCAAAGCATACACGCAGAAATTGGTGGTCTGTCATACAGGGATGTAAGTTCGTCCCAGCCCCCACACAACTTACAGAATTATGTAGATCAGAGGTTCTCAAACTCGGTCCTCGTGGGCCCACACAGTGCATGTTTTGCAGGTAACCCAGCAAGTGCACAGGTGTATTAATTACTCACTGACTCATTTTAAAAGGTCCACAGGTGGAGATAATTATTTCACTTGTGATTCTGTGAGGAGACCTGCAAAACATGCACTGTGTGGGGTCCTGAGGACTGAGTTTGAGAACCTGTTATGTAGATAGGGCTCTCAGCCAGTCTACAGGGGCTGTAGCCCGCAGTGAATTGGCAGGGCTTCAGCTACGCTGTGTAACAAAGGCCGGTAGGTCAGAGTCAGACTCGAGATTCATCTGTCTGCAGAATCTGCATTTACTAGTGGGTCTTCTCTCACAGTCCAGCGGCGGGTGCATTGCTTCAGTGCAGGTTGAATGGTACCAGGCTGGAGAAGTCCTATCCCCTATTGCAGGTGATAGCAGTGCTCCTGGTACAGAGCCGACTATCTCTGCAGCAGTGGGTATGGTGCCAAAGTTCAGTTGAAAACTTCGGTCACACTCTGATCCTGCTGTGAACCACACAGTTGCTGCTATACATGCAGGTGCCTCTTTCGATTACCCACTCCTGAAGTTATGAAGCTCTAGATCCGAAATGTGATGAGATACCATGCAGTATGAGGTTTCTCCTGACCAACCAACCTGAAGATGCATATTTTGGACACGTCATTTGACCAAAGAAGTCAAAGGCCATGGCCTCTTGGTGCACCATCAGATGGCCTTTCTAGTTTGCTTAATACAAAAGTGCTTCCATGCTGGCTGTTATAATGAATTCCCTCATTACTTGACCTTGGATATTCCCAGGCACTATCATTATTGGATCCAGTGTAACGTTCATACATTTAAGCTGCTATTAGGTACACAAATCCCGGTCTAATTGTATTGGTGTACAGTGTAATCAGATATTTCCTTCACAATAATTTTGTTAAGAAGAAAAAAAGGGAAGTGGGTGGGATTGTAATGGCTGGTTTACTCTGCCAAGAGTGCGGGTAACACCCCAAAAGTTTGGGAGAGTGGTATGCCACTCCAGCTGGTAAGTCACTGCAATACTCATTGGGTCTGATTTCATGTTTGTAAGTAAAGAAAAAAGCAAGAAACTTGGCAAAACCATGTGCAGTGCAGGTGGGGCAGATGTAACGTGCAGAGTTAGTTAGATTTGGGTGGGGTGTATTCGAACAAAAATCTAAATTGCAGTGTAAAAATAAAGCTAATTTCTGCTACGGGGTACACTGGGCTCCACAAGGATTAACATTGAGGTAGGATCTTGATCCGGGGCACCAACAAGCTCAAAGCTTTGACTGTTCCCAAGATGCACAGCGCCGTCTCCTCTATAACCCCGCCTCCATGCACAGGAGCTCAGTTTGTAAGTTGGTACCATGCAGTAAGCAGGCATACAACAGGAAGGCTGCCTTTTGCATTCTATTGATAGCTTTATTTGAAGAAAAAGAGAGAAGAATGCTTCTACAGACTTCAGGGCTGCAGCGTGTAAAGTCACATAGACTTTCCTGGCTGCAGCTTCATCACTCCCAACGACGCTGTATACTCCCGCGCCCTGGTTGCTGGGTCCCTGCAGCGGAGGCTCCGGTGTCTTTCCAGCGTCAGTCACACACACGCCGCTGTCCTCCTGGATCACGTGGCTGCAGGTATGGGGGAGGTAAGGGGGTCTCTTTGGCCGCACTTTACCGCGATCCAGCGTGGCCGTGGACACTGTTATTGGGCAGCCGCTCCTCTAGCCACCAGGGACATTGGGCACAGGTCTGGGGGTTTTTACACTCAAATATCCCCGTTTTCAAAGCCCGCAGCGCCAGGTGGGGATGCCAGCAGTGGGAGCAGGCCTAACCTTTAGCCCCAGCCCCAGGGCGCCATTTCTGTAAATGTTGCATTTCTCTCCCTCACTCCCTGTCAGCAGCCATCACAGACGGAGCTGAGCTGTTCCTGGGCCTGCTGGGGCAAATCCTCCTCTCTAAAGCCGCTGATTGCCAGCGCTGTGCATATTACAGGACACTTCAGTATTCTACCTGTCACTGGGACAGTGTTAGTTAAGATAGAGTGCATACATTAAGGTTGTGTGGTACAAACACCCTGTGATATACATCACACATATATATATATATATATATATATATATATATATATAATTTCTCTGACGTCCTAGAGGATGCTGGGAACTCCGTAAGGACCATGGGGAATAGTGGGCTCCGCAGGAGACTGGGCACTCTAAAGAAAGATTAGGTACTATCTGGTGTGCACTGGCTCCTCCCTCTATGCCCCTCCTCCAGACCTCAGTGAGAATCTGTGCCCGGCCAGAGCTGGGTGCTCCTAGAGGGCTCTCCTGAGCCTGCTAGTAAAAGAAAGTATTTGTTAGGTTTTTTATTTTGTGAGCTTCTGCTGGCAACAGACTCACTGCTACGTGAAGCTGAGGGGAGAGAAGCAAACCTACCTGCCTGCAGCTAAGTTGCGCTTCTTAGGCTACTGGACACCATTAGCTCCAGAGGGTTCGAACACGGGCACCTGTCCTCGATCGTCCGTTCCCGGAGCCGCGCCGCCGTCCCCCTCGCAGAGCCAGAAAAACAGAAGCTTGAAGACGGCGGCAGAAGACTCCTGTCTTCATTTAAGGTATCGCACAGCATCGCAGCTGTGCGCCATTGCTCCCAGCACACTTACACACTCCGGTCACTGTAGGGTGCAGGGCGCTGGGGAGGGGGCGCCCTGGGCAGCAATTGAATTACCTTTTGGCATAAAAATACATATATACAGTCAGGCACTGTACACTGTATATATGTAAAAAAAAAAACGCCATTTTTTTACACAGAAAGCGGGAAAGAAGCCCGCCGCTGAGGGGGCGGGGTCTTCTTCCTCAGCACACCAGCGCCATTTTCTCTTCACAGCTCCGCTGGAAGGATCTCCCCAGGCTCTCCCCTGCAGTACATAAAACAAGGAAGAGAATGGGGTTGTACTGGTAAGGTGCACAAAAAGAGAATTATGTTAAAATGTCACTTTTATTAAAATTAAGAGGCCGTACATCGGTCAGCGTAGAGATAGAGAAGTGATCAGAATTAAAATTCTCCACTCCGAAGATCACAAAAACTACCAATGTCAGGTAAGTATAACATATACTCAAATGTAAGATTAATCTATTGTGTATACTTAATTAATCTTACATTTGAGTATATGTTATACTTACCTGACATTGGTAGTTTTTGTGATCTTCGGAGTGGAGAATTTTAATTCTTATCACTTCTCTATCTTTGAGCACAATTTTCTTGGATTCTAGATTAAATTTTAACCATATATTTCGCTACGCTGACCGATGTACGGCCTCTTAATTTTGATAATAAAAGTTATATTTTAACATAATTCTCTTTTTGTGCACCTTACCAGTACAACCCCATTCTCTTCCTTGTTTCATGTGTTACTAATGGTTGTCTTAGGTAGCACCCCCAAAAATTTATGTACATTAAGGCTTTAATGCATTTATTGGGGTCATTACATGTGATTTTATTTCACTGTAGTATGTTGTGATATGAAATTTGAGAGTGCAGATTCCTCTCCAGCTCTTGTTGTCGGATCTCCCCTGCAGTATCCTGGTACACAAAGGGTGAAAAGAGGGGGGCGGGGGGGGGGCACATAAATTTAGGCGCAAAATTTGTATATACAGCAGCTACTGGGTAAACACTGAGTTGTAGTGTAATCCCTGGGTTATATAGCGCTGTGGTGTGTGTTGGCATACTCTATCTCTGTCTCCCCAAAGGGCCTTGTGGGGGAACTGTCTTCAAATCGAGCATCCCCTGTGTGTGTGGTGTGTCGGTACGCATGTGTCGACATGTCTGAGGTAAAAGGCTCCCCTACGGAGGTGATAGAGCGTATGTGTGTGTGAGAGGGTGTCTCCGTCGACAACGCCGACACCTGTTTGGATATGTGTAAGTGCTAAGGTGAATTTATTGCACAAAAGGTTAGGGAACAGACAGGAAATCTACCCATGTCTGTCCCTATATCACAGAGACCTTCAGAGTCAATGCTCACAATCCAAAATAATAAACACTGGTATCGACACAGAGTTTAACTCCAGTGTCGACTACGATAATGCAAAGTTACAGCCAAGATGGCTGAAAGGTATTCAATATATGATTATTGTAATAAAAGATGATTTGCATATCACTGATGACTCATTTGTCCCTGACACAAGGGTACACATGTTAAGGGGAAGAAAGCTGAGGTAAATTCCCCTCCTCATGAGGAAAAAGAGCGGGAATCTCCAGACAAGAAACTGCAGCTTCCCACAAAAAAATTCTCAGGCTGTGTCCTTTCCCCACTAGGGCCAGGATGTGTTGAGAATCTTCCCCTAGGGTGTCCTGTTTGCACAGACGGTAGCACTAGCTATTCTCAGGGATCCTGCAGATAGCGTGCACGTTCTAGTATACTACCCAGACCGGCGATTGTGTCGGCATGGGTTTATAGCGCTGTGGCAGCGTGGACAGGTACCTTATCAGCAGAGATTGAGACCCTAGTATGCATATAGATATATATATATATATATGTATGTATGTATAGATATATATATATATATATATTAAAGATGCTGTCTTAAGTGATAGATATATAATTATATAACATGCCCACAGAGACATGAGTATACTGGGTCCTAGAGTCAAAGCTATGTCGATTTCTGCTTTGACGTGTCCTGTAGTAATATGCAATAGACAGATGATGCCGACTTAAGAGGCATAGGGAAGGCTGAGGATTGTGTGGAGAAGGGTTCTCGGGCCTGGTCTCCACAGCTATAGCTGGTAATTATGATATTTTGCCTTATATTCCTGCACAGCCTAGGAAAGCACGACATTATCAAATGCAGCCTTTCGAATAGAGAAACAAGAAAGTCTGAGGTGCGTACTTTCTTGTCAGAGGCGGGGGCAGAGGAAAGAAGCTGCACAACACAGCTAGTTCCCAGGAACAGAAGTCCTCCCCGGCCTCTACAAAAATCCACTGCATGACGCTGGGGCTCCACAGGCGGAGCTAGGCCCGGTGGGGACACGCCTTCGTAAGTTCAGCCACAAGTGGGTTCACTCCCTGTTAGATCCCTGGGCAATAGATAGTGTCTCAGGGATACAAGCTGGACTGTGAGAAGATGCCCCCTCACCGACGGCCCTGCCGGCTTCCCCCCAAGAGAGGGAACCAGTGTTAACTGCAATTCACAAATTGTATCTTCAACAGGTGGTGGTCAAGGTTCCCCTCCTTTAACATGAGGGGGTTATTATTCGACCATGTTGTAATCCCGAAACCAGATGGTTCGGTCAGACCCATATTGATTTAAAATCCCTGAACATATACCTGAAAAGGTTCAAGTTCAAGATGTAATCGCTAAGAGCGGTCATTGCAAGCCTGAAAAAGGGAGACTTTATCGTGAATCGGGACATAAGGGATGCATACCTTCATGTCCCCATTTATCCACCTCATTAGGTGTACCTCAGAATTGTGGTACGTGATTGTCATTACCAATTTCAGACGTTGCCGTTTGGTCTCTCCACGGCCCCGAGAATATTCACCAAGGTAATGGCAGATATGATAGTGCTCCTGCGGAAGCAAGGTGTCACTATTATCACGTACTTGGACGATCTCATAAAAGCGAGATCAAGAGAGCAGTTGCTGAACAGCGTATCACTTTCTCTGGAAGTGTAACGGCAACACGGCTGGATTCTATATATTCCAAAATCGCAGTTGGTTCCTACAGCTCATCTGCCTCTCCTAGGCATGATCCTAGACACAGACCAGAAAAGGGTTTATCTCCCGATAGAAAGAGCTCAGGAGCTCATGACACTGGTCAGGAATCTATTAAAACCAAAACAGGTGTCAGTGCATCACTGCACTCGAGTCCTGGGAAGGATGGTGGCATCATACGAGGCCATCCCCTTAGGCAGGTTCCATGCGAGGACCTTCCAATGGGACTTACTGGACAAGTGGTCCGGATCACATCTTCAGATGCATCGGTTAATCACCCTATCCCCCAGGGCCAGGGTGTCTCTCCTGTGGTGGCTGCAGAGTGCTCACCTTCTCGAGGGCCGCAGATTCGGCATTCAGGACTGGGTCTTGGTGACCATGGATGCAAGCCTCCGAGGGTGGGGGGGCAGTTACACAGGGAAGAAATTTCTAAGGTCTGTGGGCAAGTCAACAGACTTGCCTTCACCTCAATATCCTGGAACTAAGGGCCATATACAACGCCCTAAGTCAAGCGGAGATCCTGCTTCGCGACCAACCGGTTCTGATCCAGTCAGACCGCTGGAGCTCATGTAAACCGCCAAGGCGGCACAAGGAGCAGGGTGGCGAGGGTAGAAGCCACCAGAATTCTTCGCTGGGCGGAGAATCAAGTAAGCACACTGTCAGCAGTGTTCATTCCGGGAGTGGACAACTGGGAAGCAGACTTCCTCAACAGGCACGACCTCCACCCGGGAGAGTGGGGACTTCATCAGCAAGTCTTCACGCAGTTTGCAAATTGTTGGGAACTGCCTCAGGTGGACTAGATGGCGTCCCACCTCAATAAAAAGCTAAAAAAGGTTTTACGCCGGGTCAAGGGATCCTCAGGCGATAGCTGTGGTCGCACTAGTAACACCGTGGGTGTTCCAGTCGGTCTATATATTCCCTCCTCTTACTCTCATACCCAAGGGCTGAGAATTGTAATAAAAGGAGGAGTGAGAACAATATTCTTTGCTCCGGATTGGCCAAGAAGGACTCGGTACCCGGAACTGCAAGAAATGCTCTCAGAGGACCCATGGCCTCTGCCTCTCAGACAGGACATGTTGCAACAGGGGCCCTGTCTGTTCCAAGACTTACCGCGGCTGCATTTGACGGCATGGCGGTTGAACGCCGGATCCTATCGGAAAAGGGCATTCCGGATGCAGTTGTTGCTACGCTGATAAAGGCTAGGGAAGACGTGACAGCAAGACTTTTTCACTGTATATGGCGAAAATAGGTTGCTTGGTGTAAGGCCGGGAAGGCCCTACAGAGGAATTCCAGCGTGGTCGATTCCTGCATTTCCTACATTCAGGAGTGACTATGGGCCTAAAATTGGGATCCATAAAGGTCAAGATTTCGGCCCTATCCATTTTCTCTCAAAAAGAACTGGCTTCACTGCCTGAAGTTCAGACGTTGTTACGGGGGTGCTGCATATTCAGCCTCCTTTTGTGCCACCAGTGGCACCTTGGGATCTTAACGTTGTGTTGGATTCCTGAAATCCCACTGGTTTGAGCCACTTAAGACCGTGGAGCTAAAATATCTCACGTGGAAAGTGGTCATGCTTTTGGCCTTAGCTTCGGCTAGGCGTGTGTCAGAATTGGCGGTTTTGTCATGTAAAAGCCCCTATCTGATCTTCCATATGGAAAGGGCAGAATTGAGGACTCGTCCCCAATTTCTCCCTAAGGTGGTATCATCGTTTCATTTGAACCAACCTATTGTGGTGCCTGCGGCTACTAGGGACTTGGAGGATTCCAAGTTGCTGGACGTAGTCCGAGCTTTGAAAATGTATGTTTCCAGAACGGCGGGAATCAAAGTCTGACTCGCCGTTTATTCTGTATGCAGCCAACAAGGTTGGTGCTCCTGCTTCGAAGCAGACTATTGCTCGCTGGATCTGTAGCACGATTCAGCTGGCTCACTCTGCGGCTGGATTGCCGCATCCAAAATCAGTAAAAGCCCATTCCACAAGGAAGGTGGGCTCTTCTTGGGCGGCTGCCCGATGGGTCTCGGCTTTACAGCTTTGCCGAGCTGCTACTTGGTCGGGTTCAAAACACGTTGGCTAAGTTCTACAAGTTTGATACCCTGGCTGAGGAGGACCTTGAGTTTGCTCATGCGGTGCTGCAGAGTCATCCGCACTCTCCCGCCCGTTTGGGAGCTTTGGTATAATCCCCATGGTCCTTACGGAGTTCCCAGCATCCACTAGGACGTCAGAGAAAATAAGAATTTACTCACCGGTAATTCTATTTCTCGTAGTCCGTAGTGAATGCTGGGCGCCTGTCCCAAGTGCGGACTCTCTGCAATACATGTATATAGTTATTGCTTAACTAAAGGGTTATTGTTATGAGCCATCCGTTAAATGAGGCTCAGTTGTTCATACTGTTAACTGGGTATGGTTATCACAAGTTGTACAGTGTGATTGGTGTGGCTGGTATGAGCTCCACCCCTGGATTCCAAATCCTTTCCTTGTTGTGTCAGCTCTTCCGGGCACAGTTTCCCTAACTGAGGTCTGGAGGAGGGGCATAGAGGGAGGAGCCAGTGCACACCAGATAGTACCTAATCTTTCTTTTAGATTGCCCAGTCTCCTGCGGAGCCAGTCTATTCCCCATGGTCCTTACGGAGTTCCCAGCATCCACTGCGGACTACGAGAAATAGAATTACCGGTGAGTAAATTCTTATTTTCTGCCAAAAGGGTCCTGTGGACTTGGCAATGGACAGGTGATGCCGACTCCAAGAAGCACATGGAGGTTTTACCTTACAAGGGTGAGGAATTGTTTGGGGACGGTCTCTCGGACTTAGTTTCCACAGCTACGGCTGGGAAGTAAAAAATTTTGCCATATATTCCCTCACAGCCTAAGTAAGCACCGTATTATCAAATGCAGTCCTTTCGTTCACAAAGAAGCAAGAAAGTCAGAGGTGCATCCTTTCTTGCCAGAGGCAGGGGTAGAGGAAAAAAGCTGCACCATACAGCTAGTTCCCAGGAACAGAAGTCCTCCCCGGCTTCCGCTAAATCCACCGCATGACGCTGGGGCTTCACAGGTGGAGCCAGGAGCGGTGGGGGTGCATCTCCGAAATTTCAGCCACCAGTGGGTTCGCTCACAGGTGGATTCCTGGGCTATACAGATTGTATCTCAGGGATACAAGCTGGAATTCGAAGTGATGCCCCCTCACCGTTACCTCAAATCGGCCCTGCCAGCTTCCCCCATGGAAAGGGAAGTAGTATTAGCGGCAATTCACAAGTTATATCTCCAGAAGGTGGTGGTAAAGATTCCCCTCCTTCAACAGGGAAGGGGATACTATTCCACAATGTTTGTGGTACCGAAACCGGACGATTCGGTCAGACCCATATTGAATTTAAAGTCCCTGAACATTTATCTGAAAAGATTCAAGTTCAAAATGGAATCTCTCAGAGCGGTCATTGCAAGCCTGGAAGAGGGGGATTTTATGGTGTCTCTGGACATCAAGGATGCTTACTTGCAAGTCCCCATTTATCCACCTCATCAGGAGTACCTCAGATTTGTGGTACAGGACTGTCATTGCCAATTCCAGACATTGCCGTTTGGGCTCTCCACGGCACCGAGAATATTTACCAAGGTAATGGCGGAAATGATGGTGATCCTGAGAAAGCAAGGAGTCACAATTATCCTCATAAAGGCGAGGTCCAGAGAGCAGTTGCTGATCAGCGTAGCACACTCTCAGGAAGTGTTGCAGCAGCACGGCTGGATTCTGAATATCCCAAAGTCGCAGCTGATTCCTACGACGCGTCTGCCCTTTCTGGGCATGATTCTGGACACGGAAGGTGTTTCTCCAGGTGGAGAAGGCTCAGGAGCTTGTGACTCTAGTCAGAGACCTCTTAAAACCAAAACAGGTGTCGGTGCATCACTGCACGCGAGTCCTGGGAAAGATGGTGGCATCATACGAAGCCATCCCCTTCGGCAGGTTCCATGCGAGGATCTTTCAGTGGGATCTGTTGGACAAGTGGTCCGGATCGCATCTTCAGATGCATCGGCTGATCACCCTGTCCCAGAGGGCCAGGGTGTCTCTTCTGCGGTGGCTGCAGAGTGCTCACCTTCTCGAGGGCCGCAGGTTCGGCATACAGCACTGGGTCCTGGTGGCCACGGATGTGAGCCTCCGAGGATGGGGGGCAGTCACTCAGGGAAGAAACTTCCAAGGGTTGTGGTCAAGTCAGGAGGCTGGTCTGCACATAAATATCCTGGAACTAAGGGCCATATACAACGCCCTGAGTCAAGCGGAGCCTCTGCTTCGAAACCAACACGACCTCCACCCGGGAGAGTGGGGACTTCATCACGAAGTCTTCACTCAGATTACAAATCGATGGGAACTGCCACAGGTGGACATGATGGCATCCCGTCTCAACAAAAAGCTACAAAGGTATTGCGCCAGGTCAAGAGACCCTCAGGCGATAGCTGTGGACGCACTAGTAACACCGCGGGTGTTCCAGTCGGTCTGTTTCCTCCTCTTCCTTTCATACCCATGGTGCTGAGAATCGTAAGAAAAAGAGGAGTGAGAACAATTCTCATTGTTCCGGATTGGCCAAGAAGGACTTGGTACCCGGAACTGCAAGAAATGCTCACAGAGGACCCTTGGCCTCTGCCTCTCAGACAGGACGTGTTGCAACAGGGACCCTGTCTGTTCCAAGACTTACCTCGGCTGCGTTTGACGGCATGGCGGTTGAACGCAGGATCCTAGCGAAAAAAGGCATTCCGGATGAAGTTATTCCTACGCTGATAAAGGTTAGGAAGGACGTGACAGCAAAACACTATCACCGTATGTATGGCGAAAATATGTTGCATGGTGTTAGGCCAGGAAGGCCCCTACAGAGGAATTCTAGCTGGGCCGGTTCCTGCACTTCCTACAGTCTGGAGTGACTATGGGCTTGAAGTTGGGGTCCATAAAGGTCCAGATTTCAGCCCTATCCATTTATTTTTCATCCACTAGGGGTCACTGGAGTACTCTTGGGATATGGACGGTTCCACTGGAACCAGGCACTGAACAGTTAAACTTTGACTATATCTCCCCTCCATATCCCAGAGTACCTCAGTGTTTTTTCGGTGCTCACAGAGAAGAGAAGAGCTCCCTCACTTCCACGTGCAGGACACCTGCCGTAAAAGGCTGACAGTGCTTACAGAGAAGCCCTGTCATTGCCCCCACCACAGGGTCCAGGTATGTTGTTTGGGGCGGTCAGCTCATGCTGCCGCCCCGCTGTGTGGGATTACTGTGTGTGTATTTGTGCCGCGCCGCAGCCGCCCGCCGCCGCTTCCAGCGCCGCTGTGTAAATGTCTCTTCCGCTGCGCTGAGCCACGCTGGTTTTTGAAGGCCGCTCCACGTGGCATATAGTCTTCTCCGATGCACTTCCGGAGGGCGCACAAGGCCGGTCTCCGTATACAGAGTAGCGGTACACGGAGCACGGGGAAGAGGGGGAGGCACACTCCTTAAAATGTATGTATGACCTAACACAGAGCCAGCAGCGCTGTATAGATAAGTAACAGGAATGGCATATATGCATGGCTAAAGGGGATAAGTTTCATTTTTCCTATAAGCTACCGGCTGCTATGTTAATGTCTGATGATTCTTCGCCAGACCTCACTGTACAAGATATGGGTGAGGAGGGCGAAGTAGACCAGCAGTCAGAGGGTGACTATTTTGACAGGCCAGGTATTGATAATCTCATCAGAGCAGTGCGTCAGTCTCTGAATTTTACAGAAACTGAGGAGCCTCTGACAAATGATGAGGTCGTTTTTACTAAACGACAAAGAACTCCAGTTTGTTTTCCTGTGTCAGAATCTCTTTATAAAATGTTACTAGAAACAAGGAAGAATCCGGATAAACTGTTTTCTGTACCTCACAGATTTAGGTCTAGCTATCCGTTTCCAGAGTCTATGACCACTACATGGGAGAATCCGCCGTTGGTGAATTCATCTCTGTCTAAACTTACAAAGAAATTAACCATACCAGTACCAGCTGCAACTACACTCAAGGACCCTTCGGACCGTAAAATAGAGGTTATGCTGAAGTCCATGTATACAGCGGCAGGAGTGCTGCTTAGACCTGGGTTGAGTGGCATTTGGGTAACTAAAGCACTAATGGTATGGATAACAGAACTCAGATCTGCCTTAACTGATGATCATCTTATACTTCTCGCTGATCAAATCTGGGAAGCGGCTGACTATTTATGTACAGCTTCTACTGACGTCTGTCAGCTTACTTCTTGCCTTTCTTCATCACTAGTCACAGCACGACGTGCGCTCTGGCTACGCCCTTGGCGAGCTGAGGCAGAGGTCAAAAAAGGAATAGAAGCATTACCTTATGAGGGCGAGAGGTTATTCGGTCCTGAATTGGACAAATGGATTTCTGAGGCCACGGGAGGAAAGTCTGTTTTCTTACCATTTCCTCCAACAGTGCCTAGAAAAAGATATTCTGGACCGGCGTTCAAATCTTTTACACCTCAGTCCTTTCGCGGGCGGGACGTAGTTTCCAACGAGCCAATACCACTCGTCGGGATACTAAAGTCACCGGTAAGCCAGTGGCATGACGGGCTCCTAGCCCATCTCAGATCTCCTATTGTAGGAGCACGTCTTCAGTCATTCCAGTTGGCATGGCTTCAGACGTCCACAGATGGGTGGATCCGCAATCTAGTTTTAACAGGTTACAAAATAGAGTTCGACTGTCTCCCGCCAATGCGGTTTTTCAGGACAGGACTGCCTCGGTCGGACGACAATAGGGCGATTCTGCAGACTGCCATTCAGTCTTTGCTGGACGCAGCAGTTTTGGTTTCGGTCCCTGTGCACCAACAGGGTCAGGGTTATTATTCCAGTCTGTTTGTAGTACCGAAGCCGGATGGCTCGGTCAGGCCAATATTGAACTTAAAGGGCCTCAACCAGTACGTCACTTACTACAGATTCACGATGGAATCTCTACGATCAGTAATTGCAGGTCTAGAGCCACAGGAGTTTATGATTGCGCTGGATCTCAAGGATGCGTACTTACACATTCCGATTTGTTCCGAGTGGACAACTGGGAGGCGGATTATCTCAGTCGTCGGGATTTTCATCCAGGAGAATGGGCATTAAATCCAGAAGTATTTCTCATGCTGGTCCAGAGGTGGGGTTACCCGCAGGTGGACTTGATGGCATCTCGCCACAATCATCAAACGCCCCAGTATGTATCCAGAACGAGAGATCCAGAGGCAGTGGCGGTGGATGCTCTCACAGTCAGGTGGCCATACAGTCTAGTATATCTGTTTCCACCGTTTCCGCTGCTCCCTCTATTGCTAAAACGGATCAAAAGAGAGTTCGTCACAGTCATACTAGTGGCGCCTCATTGGCCACGGAGAGCTTGGTTCTCGGATCTTCGCGGATTACTCGCAGACTATCCTTGGCCGCTCCCACTACGTCCGGACCTGTTACAACAGGGTCCGTTTCTTTACCCCGATTTAGCGCGGCTGCGTTTGACGGGGTGGCTGTTGAGACCGCCCTCTTAAGAAGAGAGGGCATTCCAGAATCAGTCATTTCAACCATGTTACGAGCTAAGAAGCCGGTTACGGCAGCTCATTATTACAGAATTTGGCGTGCCTATATAGGTTGGTGTGAAGATCCGACATCTTCTTTCAAGTTATCCCGTCTTTTGTTATTTCTACAGATGGGATTAGATGGAGGTCTACGTTTATCCACACTAAAAGTGCAGATATCTGCTTTGTCAATTTACTTTCAAAGACGATTGGCTTTTTTGCCATCAGTACACACCTTTATGCAGGGTGTCCTCAGAGTACAGCCTCCATTCATTCCACCTACAGCGCCATGGGACTTGAATCTGGTTTTAGATTTCTTACAGTCTTCATATTTTGAACCCTTACAACAAGTGGATATTAAATTTCTCACTTGGAAAACAATTTTTCTTCTAGCCTTGGCTTCGGCAAGGCGGGTTTCAGATTTGGGTGCCTTGTCATGCAAGCCACCATATTTGGTGTTTCATGATGACAGAGCGGAACTTCGGACGAATCCCGCTTTCTTACCAAAGGTAGTGTCATCTTTTCACATCAACCAACCAATAGTAGTTCCTGTGTTATCAGGACATTCTGAAACTCTGGATGTGGTACACGCTTTCGCGTTTATGTGTCTCGAACGTCTACAGTTCGTAAGACGGATACGTTGTTTGTTCTCTATGATACTGCCAAGAGGGGTTGGCCAGCCTCTGAACAGACCTTTTCCAGATGGATAAAACTGACCATACGTCAGGCTTATCTTCAGGCTAGGTTACAGCCGCCTACTTCGGTAACAGCTCATTCCACACGTTCTGTGGGAACTTCATGGGCAGCTGGTCGGGGAGCTTCTACGACACAGCTTTGCCGGGCGGCTACATGGTCGTCAGTGCACACGTTTGTGCGCTTTTATAAGTTTGATACTTTTGCAGCATCAGCATCTAGCTTTGGCCGTTTAGTGTTACAGGTGCCAAATAGCTCTCCCGCCCACGGGGGAAACTTTGGTACGTCCCAAGAGTACTCCAGTGACCCCTAGTGGATGAAAAAGAAAATAGGATTTTGGTACTTACCAGATAAATCCTTTTCTTTGAATCCATAGGGGGCACTGGACGTCCACCCAGAGGAGTTGTTACCTGGTTTGGTAAGTGCAGGGAATATTATGGTAACACACTCTTACCGACTGTTTCAAATTAGAAATTCTGTCGGGTTGGTGTCAACTGTTAGTTGTCATTTTTTGTTCGTGTCAACTTTATTGTTGTCCATTTTTTGTTATATGTATGTCTCCATTGTCAACCTCTATAGCTCCAGTTCGGCTCAGTAAAAAAACACTGAGGTACTCTGGGATATGGAGGGGAGATATAGTCATAGTTTAACTATTCAGTGCCTAGTTCCAGTGGAACCGTCCATATCCCAAGAGTACTCCAGTGCCCCCTATGGATTCAAAGAAAAAGATTTATCTGGTAAGTACCAAAATCCTATCTTTCTTTCAAAAAGAACTGGCTTCTCTTCCTGAAGTTCAGATGTTTGTTAAGGGAGTGCTGCATATTCAGCCCCCTTTTGTGCCACCAGTGGCACCTTGGGATCTCAACGTGGTGTTGGGTTTCCTGAAATCCCACTGGTTTGAGCCACTTAAGACCGTGGAGCTAAAGTATCTCACGTGGAAGGTGGTCATGTTATTGGCCTTAGCTTCGGCTAGGCGTGTGTCAGAATTGGCGGCTTTTTCATGTAAAAGCCCCTATCTGGTTTTCCATATGGAAAGGGCAGAATTACGGACTCGTCCGCAATTTCTGCCGAAGGTGGTGTCATCTTTTAATTTGAACCAACCTATTGTGGTGCCTGCGGCTACTCGTGACTTGGAGGATTCCAAGTTGCTGGATTTAGTCAGGGCTTTGAAGATCTATGTAACCAGGACGGCTGGAGTCAGGAAAACTGACTCGCTGTTTATCCTGTATGCATCCAGTAAGCTGGGTGCTCCTGCTTCAAAGCAAACCATTGCTCGCTGGATCTGTAACACGATTCAGCAGGCTCATTCTGCGGCTGGATTGCCGCATCCAAAATCAGTGAAAGCCCATTCCACAAGGAAAGTGGGCTCTTCTTGGGCGGCTGCCCGAGGGGTCTCGGCATTACAACTTTGCCGAGCAGCTACTTGGTTTGGTTCTAACACATTTGCTAAGCTCTTTAACTGAGGTCTGGAGGAGGGGCATAGAGGGAGGAGCTAGTGCACACCAGTAGTACTAAATCTTTCTTCTCCCCAGGCTCTCCGCTGCAGTATCCAGATACACAAAGGGTGAAAAGAGGGGGGGGGGGGGGCCCGCACATAAATTTAGGCGCAAATTTGTATATACAGCAGCTACTGGGTAAACGCTGAGTTGTAGTGTAATCCCTGGGTTATATAGCGCTGGGGGGTGTGCTGGCATACTCTCGCTCTGTCTCGCCAAAGGGCCTTGTGGGGGAACTGTCCTCAAATCCTGTGTGTGTGTGTGTGTGTGTGTGTGTGTGGGTGTGTGGTGTGTGTGTCCGTACGTACGCGTGTGTCGACATGTCTGAGGTAAAAGGCTCCCCTAAGGAGAAGATAGAGCAAATATGTGTGTGAGAGGGTGTCTCCGTCGACAACGCCGACACCTGTTTGGATATGTGTAAGTGCTAAGGTGAATTTATTGCACAAAAGATTAGAGAACAGACAGGAAATCTACCTATGTCTGTCCCTATGTCACAGAGACCTTCAGAGTCTCACAATGCTCACTATCCAAAATAATAAACACTGATATCGACACGGAGTTTGACTCCAGTGTCGATTACGATAATGCAAAGTTACAGCCAAAATGGCTGAAAGGTATTCAATATATGATTATTGTAATAAAAGTCGTTTTGCATATCACTGATGACTCATCTGTCCCTGATGAGTACACATGTTAAGGGAAAGAAAGCTGAGGTAAATTTCCCTCCTCTCATGAGGAAAAAGAGCGGGAATCTCCAGACAAGAAACTGCAGCTTCCCATAAGGAATTCTCATGCAGTATCTTTTCCCCACTAGGGCCAGGATGTGATGGGAATCTTCCCCTAGGGTGTCACGTTTGCCCAGACGGTAGCACTAGCTGTTCTCAGGGATCCTGCAGATAGCGTGCACATTCTAGTACACTACTCAGACCGGCGATTGTGTCGGCATGGGTTTATAGCGCTGTGGCAGCGTGGACAGGTACCTTATCAGCAGAGATTGAGACCCTAGTATGCATATAGATATATATAAAGCTTCAATAAGAGGCGGCACTCGGTGACTTTTCAATAATCAAAAACGTGTATTGTGGTACATCAACGTTTCGGGGACCCCCGTCCCCTTCATCAGGATAACCAAACATAACAAGTGACAGTGTTTAAATAGATCACACTCACCCCCATTTTTCGCGCTGCCCCGCTGCAAACGCCGCTGGCCACGCTGCTCCGGCTTCCTGTCTGGCGTCCCGGCGCACATCCTGTGACGCGGAACTGCCGTCTTGGTTGCCAGGCGGGTGGTCATGACGACGCTGTAAACAAACAGACTGCGATTTAGCTTAAACAAAAATCAATATCATGTGCACAGCAAACAGTATGATCGGTATAACAAATTCAATCTTTAACACACTTACTTCAGGTATGACACCTGCAATATATCCAATATGTGACAATAATAAATCAAACTTATGCATAAAAATAGATCATCATAAAAAATGTTTTTTCTTATAAAATCGGAATCTATACAAGGACTCTGTGGTGTGTTATTAAAATTATTTCTATGACCATAACCTCTTGATTGTTTCTACCTGGTGATCTCCCCGTAATCTACCACATCATATCGGGGCCCATTGTTGAAAATTAGTCCTGCCATCTCCTTATGATTACATGACCATGACCTGACTTAGTGCTCCCTCATTGCTTTAAGCATGGTCTCTTCATTAACCCATGCTTTGCTGTTGGGTGCTCATATCCACCCTTGATGTTCTGACCTGGCTTGGCCACCTATTTACTCTATAGCTTAATACTAGATGCAGGGTTTACAAAATTGCTCCCTTAACCCTGTGCACATTTCCAGACCATTTCTTTGCCATCTCCTACCATACGGGGTCATCATAGAAAGTTTATTAGCCCCAAGTTGTCATTGAACCCGTCTGGTCTGAGGGTATTCAATTTATGAATCCATCTAGACTCAAGCTGTAAAAGTTGCTTGCCCCTATTGCCACCCCTCGCTGATTCCGGGACATGGTCTATAATTTGATGTTTCAAAGTAGCCATGGTGTGTTTAGCTTCCAGGAAATGGCGGGCCACCGGCTGATCGCCTCTTCCCGTCAGAAGTGCATTTCTGATGGCTTGTCTGTGTTGGGCCATCCTGGTTTTAAATTGGCACTCTGTCTTTCCCACATATAGCTTGCCGCAGGGGCAAATTATCACATAGACCACGAATTTTGTGGTGCATGTGAGCGGCCATCTAATGGGTAATTTCTTACCCGAAAAAGGATGTGATATGAAATCGGCGGGTGACATATGTGAACACGTGGTGCACCCAGTGCACTTGAAGCAACCGTTCTTTCTTTTCATGACATTATTGGGGTTTTCTCTGAACTTGGCCATGTCGGTTTTTACTAAAATGCTCTTAAGGCTTCTCCCCCTCGCATAACTTGGTAAAATACATTTATGTTTAAACATTTGTAGCTCAGGGTCCGTGGAGACAATCGGCCACCATGATCTCATGCTTTTTTTCATGGATTCGCTTTTCAAGTCAAACTCACTGACCCAAGGGATTACACTAGTCACATCTTTGCCTATGCGGGGCCTTAGTAAATCCTCTCGTTTGTGACCCAAAGCTTTTTTCCTGGCTGTTTGTAGCAATGCCTTGGGTACCCTCTCTCACTTAGTCTCAGTTCCATTTCATCTAATTGTTGAATCAGTACATGTTCTTCATCACAGGTCCTACATACCCTCAAAAATTGCGAGTATGGTAGTCCTGTGATGGTGGCTGCAGGATGGAAACTGTCATGCCTAAGTACCGTATTTCGGTCTGTGGGCTTTTTGTAGAGACTGGTATGTACTAACCCCTCCCTTAATTTAATGCAGATGTCCAGAAAACAAATCTCGTCATTGTTATAATTCATGGTGAACTTCACGGGACTATTGGAAAAATTAGGTTCCTCTATTAATCGCTCCAAATCCTGTATTGCCCCACGCCAAAATATCAGAAGGTCATCTATGTATCTATAATACAGAAACGACCTTTGGGCTATCTCTGGCCTCTCAAAAAACAATGCGCGCTCAATCTCCCACATGACTGCGTTAGCGAACGAGGGTGCCACCGAAGAACCCATGGCACACCCCGTTCGCTGTCTGTAGAACTTGTTATCAAACATAAAAAAATTATGCGTGAGAGTGTACTCTAACAGTTCTAAAAAGAAATCAATGTCGGGTCCCACATAGGCCATGTTGCCCGTGACGAGCTGTCTCACCGCATGCAATCCCATGTTGTGGGGTATGCATGTGTAAAGGCTCGTCCCGTCAATCGTGGCCATTGTGGTGTCCGACGGGACAACTCCCAGAGACATGAAATTATGTAACGGGGTACTCGAGTCTTTAAGATGGGTGAATGTCCCTTGTATACACGGTTGCAAGTATGTGTCCAGATAAATCGCCACTGGTTCACACAGAGACCCCCGGGCCGAGATGATGGGTCTACCCGGAGGTCTCTGTGTGTCCTTGTGTATTTTGGGGATCGTGTAAAATATTGGCACGATGGGGTGATCAGCTGTTAATTTTTCTGCAACTTCCGCGGTAATGATCTCCTCCTCCCTGGCTCGCTGTAAAATAAGTTTGAGCTCTCTTTCGTACTCAGGTGTGGGGTCTTTAGTTAATGTACTGTAAGTGTTCTTGTCATTAAGTAATCGGTGACATTCATCCACATATTCCGCAAGCCCCTGGACAACGATAGATCCCCCCTTATCTGCGTTGCAGATTACTATGTCCTTCCTTTGACTGAGAGCTTTAAGTGCTTCCCGTTCATCAGTCCGCAGATTATGAAATCGTTTGAGACCCTAGTATGCATATAGATATATATGTATAAATATATATAGATATATATATATATTGAAGATGCTGTCTTAAGAGATATATATATATATATATATATATATATATATATATATATATAAAACATGCCCAAAGAGACATGACTATACTGGGTCCTAGAGTCAAAGCTATGTCGATTTCTGCTTGACGTGTCCTGTAGAATATGCAATGGACAGATGATGCCGACTTAAGAGGCATATGGTAGGCTGAGGATTGTGTGGAGAAGGGTTCTCGAACCTGGTTTCCACAGCTTTAGCTGGTAAATTCTGATATTTTGCCTTATATTCCTGCACAGCCTAGGAAAGCACGACATTATCAAATGCAGCCTTTCGAATAAAGAAACAAGAAAGTCCGAGGTGCGTCCTTTCTTGCCAGAGGCGGCGACAGAGGAAAGAAGCTGCACAACACAGCTAGTTCCCAGGAACAGAAGTCCTCCCCGGCCTCTACGAAAATCCACCGCATGTCGCTGGGGCTCCACAGGCGGAGCTAGGCCCGGTGGGGGCACGCCTTCGTAAGTTCAACCACAAGTGGGTTCACTCCCTGTTAGATCCCTGGGCAATAGATATTGTGTCTCAGGGATATAAGCTGGACTTTGAGAAGATGCCCCCTCACCGACGGCCCTGCCGGCTTCCCCCCACGAGAGGGAGCCAGTGTTAGCTGCAATTCACAAATTGTATCTTCAACAGGTGGTGGTCAAGGTTCCCCTCTTTCAACAAGGAGGGGGTTATTATTCGACCATGTTGTAGTCCCGTAACCAGACGGTTCGGTCGGACCCATATTGAATTTAAAATCCCTGAACATGTACCTGAAAAGGTTCAAGTTCAAGTTGGAACCGCTAAGAGCGGTTATTGCAAGCCTGAAAGGGGGAGTTTTTATGGTGACTCGGGACATAAAGGATGCATACCTTCATGTCCCCATTTATCCACCTCATCAGGCGTACCTCAGAATTACGGTACGGGATTGTCATTACCAATCTCAGAGGTTGCCGTTTGGTCTCTCCACGGCCTTGAGAATGTTCACCAAGGTAATGGCGGAAATGATGGTGCTCCTGCGGAAGCAAGGTGTCACTATTATCACATACTTGGACGATCTCCTCATAAAAGCGAGATCAAGAGAGCAGTTGCTGAACAGCGTATCACTTTCTCTGGAAGTGTAACGGCAACACGGCTGGATTCTATATATTCCAAAGTCGCAGTTGGTTCTTACAACTCATCTGCCTCTCCTAGGCATGATCCTAGATACAGACCAGATAGAGAAAGCTCAGGAGCTCGGGACACTGGTCAGGAATCTATTAAAACCAAAACAGGGGCCAGTGCATCACTGCACTCGAGTCCTGGGAAGGAAGGTGGCATCATACGAGGCCATTCCCTTCGGCAGGTTCCATACGAGGGCCTTCCAATGGGACTTACTGGACAAGTGGTCCGTATCACATCTTCGGATGCATCGGTTAATCACCCTATCCCCCCAGAGCCAGGGTGACTCTCCTGTGGTGGCTGCAGAGTGCTCACCTTCTCGAAGGTCGCAGATTCGGCATTCAGGACTGGGTCCTGGTGACCACGGATGCAAGCCTCCGAGGGTGGGGGGCAGTCGCACAGGGAAGAAATTTCCAAGGGCTGTGGTCAAGTCAGGTGACTTGCCTTCACATCAACTAAGGGCCATATAAAACGCCCTAAGTCAAGCGGAGATCCTGCTTTGCGACCAACCGGTTCTGATCCAGTCAGACCGTAGTGGCTCATGTAAACCGCCAAGGCGGCGCAAGGAGCAGGGTGGCGATGGTAGAAGCCACCAGAATTCTTCGCTGGGTGGAGAATCACGTAAGCGCACTGTCAGCAGTGTTCATTCCGGGAGTGGACAACTGGGAAGCAGACTTCCTCAGCAGGCACGACCTCCACCCGGGAGAGTGGGGACTTCATCAGGAAGTCTTCACACAGATTGCAAATTGGTGGGACCCGCCACAGGTGGACATGATGGCGTCCCGCCTCAACAAAAAGCTAAAAAGGTATTACGCCAGGTCAAGGGACCCTCAGGCGATAGCTGTGGAAGCACTAGTAACACCGTGGGTGTTCCAGTCGGTCTATGTGTTTCCTCCTCTTCCTCTCATACCAAAGGTGCTGAGAATTGTAAGAAAGAGAGGAGTGAGAACAATATTCATTGCTCCGGATTGGCCAAGAAGGACTTGGTACCCGGACCTCCTAGAAATGCTCACAGAGGACCCATGGCCTCTGCCTCTCAGACAGGACCTGTTGCAACAGGGGCCCTGTCTGTTCCAAGACTTACCGCGGCTGCGTTTAACGGCATGGCGGTTGAACGCTGGATCCTAGCGGAAAAAGGCATTCCGGATGCAGTTATTCCTACGCTGATAAAGGCTAGGAAGGGCATGACAGCGAAGCATTATCACCGTATATGGCGAAAATATGTTGCTTGGTGTGAGGCCAGGAAGGCCCCAACAGAGGAATTCCAGCTGGGTCGATTCCTGCACTTCCTACAGTCAGGAGTGACTATGGGCCTAAAATTAGGGTCCATAAAGGTCCAGATTTCAGCCCTATCCATTTTCTTTCGAAAAGAACTGGCTTCACTGCCTGAGGTTTGGACGTTTGTTAAGGGAGTGCTGCATATTCAGCCCCCTTTTGTGCCACCAGTGGCACCTTGGGATCTTAACGTGGTGTTGAGTTTCCTGAAATCCCACTGGTTTGAGCCACTGAAGAACGCGGAGCTCAAGTATCTCGCGTGGAAAGTGGTCATGCTGTTGGCCCTAGCCTCGGCTAGGCGTGTGTCAGAATTAGCGGCTTTGTCATGTAAAAGCCCCTACCTGGTTTTCCATATGGACAGGGCAGAATTGCGGACTCGTCCGAAATTCCTGCAAAAGGTGGTATCATCTTTTCATTTGAACCAACCTATGGTGGTGCCTGCGGCTACTCATGACTTGGAGGACTCCAAGTGGCTGGACGTAGTCCGGGCTTTGAAGATTTATGTATCCAGAACGGCTGGAGTCAGGAAAACTGACTCGCTGTTTATCCTGCGTGCATCCAACAAGCTGGGTGCTCCGGCTTCAAAGCAAACTATTGCTAGCTGGATCTGTAACGCGATTCAGCAGGCTCATTCTGCGGCTGGGTTGCCGCATCCAAAATCAGTGAAAGCCCATTCCACAAGGAAGGTGGGTTTTTCTTGGGCGGCTGCCCGAGGGGTCTCGGCATTACAGCTTTGCCGAGCTGCTACTTGGTCGGGTTCAAACACATTTGCAAAATTCTACAAGTTTGATACCCTGGCTGAGGAGGACCTTTGTGTTTGCCCATTCAGTGCTGCAGAGTCATCCGCACTGTCCTGCCTGTTTGGGAGCTTTGGTATAATCCCCATGGTCCTTACAGAGTCCCCAGCATCCACTAGGACGTCAGAGAAAATAAGAATTTACTCACTGGTAATTCTATTTCTCGTAGTCCGTAGTGGATGCTGGGCGCCCGTCCTAAGTGCAGACTTTCGGCAATACATGTATATAGTTATTGCTTAATAAAGGGTTATTGTTATGTGGCATCCTTTTGAGTGATGCTCAGTTGTTGTTCATACTGTCAACTGGGTAAGGTTATCACAAGTTGTATGGTGTGGCTGGTATGAGTCTTACCCTGGATTCCAAATCCTTTTCTTGTAATGTCAGCTCTTCCGGGCACAGTATCCTTAACTGAGGTCTGGAGGAGGGGCATAGAGGGAGGAGCCAGTGCACACCAGATAGTACCTAATCTTTCTTTTAGATTGCCCAGTCTCCTGCGGAGCCAGTCTATTCCCCATGGTCCTTACGGAGTTCCCAGCATCCACTACGGACTACGAGAAATAGAATTACCGGTGAGTAAATTCTTATTTTCTGCCAGAAGGGTCCTGTGAACTTGGCAATGGACAGGTGATGCCGACTCCAAGAAGCACATGCAGGTTTTACCTTACAAGGGTGAGGAATTGTTTGGGGACGGTCTCTCGGACCTAGTTTCCACAGCTACGGCTGGGAAGTAAAAATTTTTGCCATATATTCCCTCACAGCCTAAGTAAGCACCGTATTATCAAATGCCGTCCTTTCGTTCACAAAGAAGCAAGAAAGTCAGAGGTGCATCCTTTCTTGCCAGAGGCAGGGGTAGAGGAAAAAAGCTGCACCATACAGCTAGTTCCCAGGAACAGAAGTCCTCCCCGGCTTCCGCTAAATCCACTGCATGACGCTGGGGCTTCACAGGTGGAGCCAGGAGCGGTGGGGGTGCGTCTCCGAAATTTCAGCCACCAGTGGGTTCGCTCACAGGTGGATTCCTGGGCTATACAGATTGTGTCTCAGGGATACAAGCTGGAATTCGAAGTGATGCCCCCTCACCGTTACCTCAAATCGGCCCTGCCAGCTTCCCCCATGGAAAGGGAAGTAGTATTAGCGGTATTAGTGCCCAGTCTCCTGCGGAGCCCGTCTATTCCCCATGGTCCTTACGGAGTCCCCAGCATCCACTACGGACTACGAGAAATAGAATTACCGGTGAGTAAATTCTTATTTTATATATATATATATATATATATATATATAATCCACTGTGCTTTGTTATATCGTTGACACATATAGCCATACTGAGTATTACTTTGTATTGCTAGTCCATTGCAGTTTTATGGTGCATAATTTCTGCATGGTACGCTTGTGACTGTGTGTGTGTGCGCATGTAGCTGCTGCGTGGCTGCCTTATTGGGTATATCACTCAGCATGCTACTTCAATATTCCTATACCTGAGGGGGCTAAGTGTATCAGGTTTTTACTGTACAATATAGAATTTGTTTCACAAGATATACTTGCTGTGTATTTTTGGGATTTTATAGTCACCTTGTATATCTTTTGAACTCCCGGTTTGTGCTGACACAGTCACACTTCACTGGGAGTTCTTGCTAGGTATATTGCTGCTAAGACTTGTACCAGGTTGCCAACGGAGCTGGGCTTCTCCCACATTGCGTGGTGGTGATGCCGCAGACGTGTTGGAGGAAAATATGGCAGCTGAGAGTTCAGGTTCAGAGGGTTCCTGACCCCCCAGTGGGTCTGTAGCACCGGGGGCATCACATGACCCACCTTGGGCTACCCACGCTGTTAAATACGCTTGTAACTAAATTGGCGCCCACCTGTGCCAATGCAGCAGTTTATGGTCCCTGCTATTGATCCGCCATGGGCTGATCAAATCTCCACTCAGTTACAGCAATTGAACCGGTCATTGACTAAATCTAAGTGTCACTCTCGCCCGCCTAAGACTAAGTAATCTTCTAAAGGGGCCATTACCTCCTCCCAATCCACTGCTATCCCAGACACATCCTCTGAGGAGGATGGTGTATAGCAAAGGTTCTCAAACTCGGTCCTCGGGGGCCCACACAGTGTATGTTTTGCAGGTCTCCTCACAGAATCGCAAGTGAAATAATTAGCTCCACCTGTGGACCTTTTAAAATGTGTCAGTGAGTAATTAATACACCTGTGCACCTGCTGGGTTACCTGCAAAACATGCACTGTGTGGGCTCCCGAGGACCGAGTTTGAGAACCTCTGGTTTATATACTGATCCCACAGATACTGACTCAGATGTTTCTGATGGGGAAGGGAAATCGTTGGTGGATGTCCCGGATTTGATTGAGGCAATTAGGCTCGTTCTTCAGGTGTCTGATGATCCTGAGGCTGTCCCTAAAAAGCTGGATAGGTGTAAATGAAAAAAAGTGGTTAAACAAGTTTTACCTCATTCTGAACACCTGGTTGACATATGTCAGGAATCCTTGGAAAATCCAGGGACAAAATTCACACAAAATGTTGGCTCGCTATCCTCTCTCTGCGGAGATATGTAAGAATTGGGAAACTCCTCCGCCTGTAGATTCTCATGTAGCGCGCATGGTAGTTTCTTCTGCTCTGCCAGTAACTACCGTCACCTCTCTGAAGGAACCGATGTATAGACGTGTGGAGGGTTGTTTGAATGCGATTTACACCCTAACGGGGGCTGTGCATAGGCCGACCATTGCGGCGACATGGGCTGCTGAAGCTGTTGAGGCGTAGGCTAAGGAGCTTGAGACGGAACTGCCTTCCAACGCATATGAGCATGATCGACAATGTCGCTCGCAGCTACTACGTCCGTCTTGGCCAGACATATCCTTTGGTTGAGATCCTGGTCAGTGGATATGGATTCCAAGAAAACCCTGGAGGTGCTTCCTTCAAGGGAGACATTCTCTTTGGTGAAGACCTCAATAAGATTGTGGCTGATCTGGATACTGCAAGAACAGCTTGCCTACCTAGTACGGCTCCTTCCACACAGAAGGCTAAAAGTACTTTCCCTCGGCCCTTTCGTCCTCCAGGTAAAGCAAAAGGTCAGGCGTACCCAAAGCAAGCTTGTGCTTCCAGACCTGCAAAGCCCAGACTGAAGCGTGCCTGGGCTGCCCGTCAGCCTGCTTCCAAAACTGACAAGCCTGCTGCATGACTGGGTGGGCCTCCCTTTGGGGGATCCCAGGGTGGGGGGCTAACTTCTAGGTTTTGCCCTGAAATGGTTGAAGACCACTTCAGATACTTGGGTAAGAGAAGTCGTCATTCGAGGTTACGCCATACCCTTCAAAAATCGTCCCCATCATCGATTTTGCCTGACAGTAGTCCCAGGATCCGGCAACAGCAAACACTTTGCACTCTGTGGTACATTCCCTCCTGACCACAGGAGTGGTGGTACAGGTGCCTCTAGCTCAGAGAGGCAAGGGGTACTATTCACCGCTGTTCCTTGTCCCGAAACTGAACCGGTCCTCGCGGCCCATTCTCAATCTAAAGTCCTTGTACAAGCATGTGCAGGTCTCCAAGTTTCGTATGGAATCTCTGCGCTCTATTGCCTACCTGCATATTCCTATTGCAGGGTCTCATCAGCAGTACCTTCAGTTTGCGGTGGGCAACCTTCATTACCAATTTCAGGCGTTACCCTTTGGTTTGACAACGGCTCCCCGAGTTTGTTATGGCGGTCATGACTGCTACACTCCGCCGTCAAGGGGTCAAGATCCTACCGTATTTGGACGATTTGTTGATCCTGGCGAATTCCCCAGAACTTCTCCTGTGTCATCTCTATCTGCCGGTCCAGTGCATGAAAGCCCACGGGTGGCTGATCAACTGGAAGAAATCCTCCCTGGTTCCTGCTCGGAGAATGGTACATCTGGGAGCGTTATTTGACACTCACAACCAGCGGTTGTTCCTGTCTCAGGAGATAGTCCTGAAACTTCAGGACAGGATTCGATGCTTCCTATCTCATCCGCAAGTGTCGATTCATTCGGCAATGCAAGTGCTAGGTCTCATGGTGTCGGCTTTCGACAAGGTGGAGTATGCTCCATTCCATTCTCGCCCTCTGCAGAAGTTGATTCTGTCCAAGTGGCATGGCCTGCCTCACCGGATCAGATCTCACATGATCTCCTTGTCTCCGGAGGTCCGCCTGTCACTGAGCTCGTGGCTTCAGGACCAACAATTGAGCAGGGGCCGTCCTTTCTGGATATCCAACTGGGTCCTGCTGACGACGGATGCCAGTCTGATATGTTGGGGCGTGGTGTTGGAACAACACTCTCTCTCCAGGGTCGGCGGACCGAGGAAGAGTCACTACTCCCGATAAACATTCTGGAATTGTGGGCAGTGTTCAATGCGTTGACAATGGCCCAGCATCTGATACAGAACAGGCCTGTTCAAGTACAATCGGACAATGCCACCATGGTGGCGTACATCAATCATCAAGGCGGCACTCAAAGCCGCATGGCAGTGTGGGAAGTATCACGGATTCTTCAGTGGACAGAACGCCATCTGCCGGCCATATCCACAGTGTTCATTCCGGGCATTCTGAACTGGGAAGCGGACTATCTGTTGTCAGGACGTACACGCCGGAGAGTGGATCCTCCATCCAGAGGTGTTTCAACTTCTCGTGGGGCCTTCCAGATGTGGATCTGATGGCGTCTCGACACAATCACAAGGTTTCGGTCTTCGGACAAGGGATCCTCAAGCTGCGTTCGTGGACGCTTTGGCAATTCCATGGAACTTTTAGGTGCCGTATGTGTTCCCTCCGGTGTCACTCCTGCCCAGAGTAATACGGAAGTTCAAGCAAGAAGGAGGAAACCTACTTCTGGTCGTTCCAGCGTGACCCAGGAGGCACTGGTTCTCCGATCTAGAGGACCTCTCGTTGGATCGTTCCCTTCTACTTCCACAACGACCAGACCTCCTCGTTCAGGGCCCTTGTGTTTACCAGGATTTGGCCCGTCTTGCTTTGACGGCATGGCTCTTGAAGCTTCCGTCCTGAGGGCCAAGGGTTTTTCTGAACTGGTCGTTCAAACTATGTTGAAGGCCCGTAAGCCGGCTTCTGCTCGGATCTACCATAGGGTCTGGAATGCTTACTTTACTTGGTGTGTGTCTCACAATCATGACGTTTTCAAGTTTAGTACGGCCAAACTATTGGCCTTTCTACAACAGGGCCTGAACTTAGGCCTGCGTCTGGCCTCCCTCAAGGTTCACAACTCTGCCTTGTCGGTTTGGTTTCAGAGAAAGATTGCTACCCTGCCTGATGTCCATACATTCACTCCGGGTGTGTTGCAGATTCAGCCTCCTTATGTGCCACCTGTGGCCCCTTGGGATCTGTGTGGTTTTGGAGGCCTTGTAAGAGTCTCTGTTTGAGCCTCTTGCCTCTGCGGACCTTAAGTGGCTTTCCTTTAAGGTGCTAAACTTGATGGTTATTGCTTTAGCAAGAAGGGTCTTGGACTTGGATGCTTTATCCTGTAAGTCTCCCCATTTGATTTTTCACCGTAACCGGGCGGTTCTTAGAACGTGGCCGGGTTATCTACCCAACGTGGTGTCTTCCTTCCACCTTAACCAGGAGATTGTGGTTCCGGCCTTCAATTCTCCTGATTTGTCTACCAAAGAGCGGTCTTTGGATGTGGTACGGGCTTTCCGTATCTATGTGAAGAGAACTTCCTCCATTCGGAAATCTGATTCTCTTTTTATACTGTTTGGTTTTCACAAACGTGACTGGCCTGCTTCCAAGCAGACTTTGGCCAGATTGATTAGAATGGTGATTGCACATGCTTATGTACAGGCTGGTCGTCCGGTTCCTGCTACCATCAAAACACATTCTACTCGGTCGGTTGGACCTTCTTGGGAGATCCGCCGTGGTGCGACCCTTGAACAATTGTGCAAGGTGGATACGTGGTCCTCAGGGAACACATTCATTAGGCTCTATGCCTTCGATACTTCCTCCTCCCAGGATGCTTCCTTTGGACGCCGGGTTCTTGTGTCCGCTACAGTGCGTCCCCTCCCATAAGGAACTGCTTTAGGACATCCCCGATGTTCATCCTTGTATAGCCCAGTGTACCCCGCAGCAGAAAATAAGATTTATGGTAAGAACTTACCGTTGGTAAATCTTTCTGCGAGGTATACTGGACTCCACAAGGCGCCCACCCTGACGCACTTAACTTCTTTGGGTTGGTATGGCATAGCTGCTGACACTCTCCTGTGGTGAGTGTGTGGTGTTATTGGCTACGAGTGATTGTCGTCTCTGGTACCTGCTACTGCTTTGGGCTGGTTAACGAAACTGAGCTCCTGTGCACGGAGGCAGGGTAGTAGAGTAGGCGGCGCTGTGCTTCTTGGGAACAGTCAAAGCTTTGAGCCTGTTGGTGCCTCGGATCAAGATCCTACTTGTCAAAGTCAGAAAAATATCATGATGCACACTGCCATATTTGCACCTCATATGTGTCCCCGCTGCGCATGCGTACGCTCTCCCGTGCGTGCGCATACTCGCTGTTATGTGCACCCGCAGGCGCACGGTATGCGCATTTACGGTAAAGTTTATGTGCATCTAGCGGGCGACTCGTTCGTAACATATTTTAACCATATAATGTATTTTGTAGATTATGGTCCCTTTGATAGAATCTGAAAGTTTAGTTAATGTAGCATGTTCATGGACAAAGAGATCCCTCTTTGTTTGATACAAAGGGTCAGACAAGGGTTATACAGTGGTGTTTAGTATCCATCGGAAGAGTATTTAATTAGCAATATTCCGGTGTTGGTTTGAAGCGGATTAATCGCTCGTGCGAATAGTTATGGACATAAGAAGTTTATGGACTTTTACTATTATTTGCACTTTATTATCCATGCGGCGGGAAACCTAGTTTCCCACCCACCTGAGCAGTTGGAAATAGTCACAGCCCACCTGTATGAATCAACCTATGACCTTTTGTTATAATGCGAAGACGAATTCCTGTGTCCAATGAACAATAAGAATATAGGGACCATTGTACAGTATTATGTGTAGGGTATAAAAGGACAAGCCGACCTGATCCAGCTCTCTATTCTCTTCAACGGTTCTCATTGCTGATAATCGGGAGCTGGATATCCAGAGGCGCATGCGATTGTTTCCCTTGAGCGTAAATTTTCTCCGCAATCATATTGTCTTTCTTGTTATTGTGAGCCATATATATCTCTCTCTCTCTCTTCTCCCTTTTCTCTCTCGTTTCTCTTATATTGTTATTGTACTGCTATTGTATTTCATGTGTAGTTATCTGGTTAGGTAGTCTATGTTATATTGGTAGTGTATGACTTGTATTGTTTTATTCTTTTTGAACGTTCATTCATTTCCTTAAAAGGCGTTAGACCCTTAGACCGGTATTGTGTGTGTTCATTATATTGCAGTGGGTAATAGGAGCGTCTCTATCGCTCAAACAGCTTTAGTGTAAACCATCTTACACTGTGTTGCATTTTCACCTTATCACTGCACAAGGGTTTATTGCATATATACATTGCTTATGGTATAGTTATAAAGGTTTAACATTGTGAGCGTCTGCGCCGCTGGTGATCTCCTCGTGGTCCCGAGCGTCCGCTACGCTAATAGCGTATCATTACGTTAGTCGGCAGCCAATAGCGTGCCTGCCTGTGATCTCTTGGCCGTAAGCGAACGTGACGCTCGAGCGTCTCGACTACGGCTAAGCGATTGTTACGCAACGTGCGTACCCTTACGGTATACCATACGCCAATAGCGTACTGTGTTCATTGACCTCTTAAAGGGTTTTAAGTAAGATAAATAATCAGCTTTATCAATTGGCGGCTCGTCCGTCCTTCACATATCTGCACTAGGTAATTTCAGCAGACATTATCCATCAGCAAAGGGCGGGAGGTTATATTCCTCGTAGTGCTGTCTGGATAAGCGTCTGCTTCGCTTAGTAAAGGGTGCTGAAGGAATCCGGAACCGGAGGTAAGAACAACACGCTAGTGTCTTTTAAAACTGTTTATTTCTGTCTTGCGTACGCACGCACGCATATATCTGCATTTCTTTTCATTCGTGTATTTTCATATCACTCTCCTGTTTGCCATTTCACAATTGTTAACGGGCTAAGAAAGATTTGTTGCTATCAGTAGTTAAAGAGTAAAGGTAATACATTTAAGGGGTAATTTGTAAAGCACGCACACAGCTTTGCCTTAGATACAAGGAGAGACTTGTGTGGTGCTCGGTAGATGATCGAGGATCACCTACATTGATAAACGTGTTAATTGTGTTACGGTGGATACCTGCCTTGCGTACACGTGTCTCTAACAAAAGACTGAGACTCGCGCACGCAACCCAAAGGCCGACGCACGCAGCGTATATTACGCAACGGAGCGTCTGGGTACGCCCACGTAACAAATCACACGATAGTGTTATTTTAACAGGCGAAAAGGTGGCAACGCGATAAATAGCGCAAGTCAATTTTAGTGTCTGAAATTTAAATTAATAGATCCTTCTCTAAATTTACGACTCATCTGGTCTAAAGGAAAGAAATTTCTGCACAGAAATAGAAATAGAAACAAAAGTAAAGTGTACATGTGGTGAGTGAGTGTTTGCATATATAAGTTTCTACAATTTTTTTTGAGGTTGAACCACAAGAAGTCGAGTTCTCGTGAGGTACATACATGTAAGTGACATGCATGGTGGCTAGGGAGGCATCCCTTGTTAAACATAAAAATCTGAGCATTAGAGTATAGCAGACCAGGAGGTCTACTGTAGCACAGACCAGGAGGTCCAGAATTGACCAGGAGGTCCAGGTACAGCAGACAAGGAAGTCCGCTATAAATTAAAGAGCACAACCCAGGGGGTTGGTGCAGAACCCATTTAGGCCATTAAAGCTCATGCTGAAGGAATTCGCAGCCGCAATTTTCGATTCCACTGGTCGCTCCGCACATAAGATTAGTTGCTTATGTGCAGACTGATTGTACCGCACGTAATTGTGTGCATTAGTTAGTAATTTGACCCAGTACCATTTGCGTACGAAAGGGATCATAAACGCTATTTGTACATTCTAATGTGATTTGTGTAATTTTTTTATTTTAAGGGAGGTTCGCTGGTCACTCAGGAACTATCCAGCAACCAATAGTTACTGGAAAGAGTAAGTGCTCTGCGGATCACCCTCACATGTTCCAGTAAATAGCGGTTCAGGTCGCAGGGGCCCTGGGTCGAGTACGCCAGCGCTAAGGCAGTGTGTGGGCGTATTGGTCAGCGTGGGCGAGTGAGTGGGGTACTCGGTAAACCGCCACCGTCGGCCTATCCTGAACATCTTGGTTTTTGTAAGGGTTTGCTGAAGACCCTGATTAAGGTCAGAGGTAGTGAAAGCAACACCTGCAAGTTATGGGGGCCAGTTGTTCAGGTAGGGGGCGATCAACCTCGGTTCGGGTTGATTTAGTAAACCGACCAATCGGGTCGGCAAGGTATGTAATGTGTGAAAAATACGGTTCACACACAGAGGTTTTATGTGATGAATGGGAAAGAATGACTGTACATGACGGGGAGAAGTTCCCAAGAGTAGGCAGCTTTAGCCCAGATGTGTTACTAAATCTAAGGAGAAGGATATGTCTCATTAAATCAACAAAGAGACGGATCAAACATTATGATTATTTACAGTTATGGCAACAGGAGGGTGAAATACAGAGAGGATTGGCTCAGGCGGCGGGATCTAACCCTATCAAGAAACTGATAGCCACGGCACCGCCGCCACCATATATATCAGGAGAGAAATTGGTTGCGGAGAATGACGCATTAGGGTGTAACAAACAAACACTTAGCAACTGTATAAATGTTAAAGATAATGTTAATAAGTTAACTAATGCAAATATTAACCCGTGCAAGTTGTACCCTGTTTTAAACTTTCCCCAGGAGTGTGATCAAGAGGATGAATCGTCAACAATATCGGCGCTCTCTCTAGCAGCCACCATATCAGAAACAGCAGTGGGCACGGCCCAACCCGTAAGATTAGTATCAAAGGCCCCTAGCGGAGGGACAGGTGAGGTCGTATCAACGGGTAAGTACGGCACCATACACTATGCTGAAACCATTTCACCACAAGCTGTAGAATCTATTCAGAAGGATGTTAGTAGACTTAATCCCGTTAGGGTAATAGCAGTGCCAAATGGGAAAACTGACACTACAGGAATCACTCCTGTCAGGAACATTGCCATGCACTGCCCGTTTTCCCGAATGGAATTAAGAACCATAGTGTCTGAATTCCCTGATCCTAGAAAAGATCTAGTTGCTAGTCAGAAATACATCAGAGACCTAGGGAACACTGTAGAGCCCAATAACAAAGACTGGCAGATATTGCTGAGGGCATGTTTACCCTCCAATGTCGACTCAGCTCAATTTTTAGCTGACTGTGGATTGGACCAGGATGTACCCCTTACGGATGTGTACAACCAAGACAATGTAAAAAGAATAAATTTACAAATAAAAGAGTATTTTCCAGCTGTAGTTAAATGGAACAAAATTTTCTCCATTAAACAAAAAGAGTCAGAGACAGCTTCAGAATATTTTCACAGGGCATTACTAGAAATGGCTAAATACACAGGCATAGAAGACATTAAAACAAACATAAATCATAGAGAAGTAGCAGTATCTGTGCTAATGGATGGTTTGAAAGAAGCATTAAAGACAAGGGTACAGACCACGCAACCATGTTGGCGAGGTCTGTCGGTGGCTACTTTGAGAGAGGCAGCTGTTGATCACGATCGGAATATCACCAGACACAGGGAATTACAAGGTGATAAGTTAATGGCCGTAAGTATACAGGCCCTGACCACAAGGCAGCCTTTGTATAGATCACCAAACCCCGTGGGTAAGTCAAATGTGGTAACCTGTTATTCCTGTCATAGAGAGGGACACTTTGCACGAGACTGTAAATCGAGAAACACACAAAAGTCTTATCAACCCCCTAGACAACGACACGACACACGACATTGGGATCAGGGTCCGCAGAAACGGAGTTATGAGCCACATGCAGGGGAAACAAAAAGATACCCCCTGAACAGAGACTGGCAAGCCTCTGGTAGTTCCCAGTTAACTCCCTCTCAAGTAGTCGCTGCCAGCGGGATTCAGGGAGGTCACCATACCCAATAGGGGTGTGGCCACACCTTTAATCTGCAGCCAGTAAAATTGATTGCAAGTCTTGGAAGTGAACCCGAAATCGCAATTAATGTAGCTGGTAAATCATTAAACTTTCTTGTAGATACGGGGGCGGCCAAATCAGTGATAAATTCGACAGTGGGCATGAGAACCACTGGTAAGACAATTCCAGCCATGTGAGTAACGGGAGTAGTCCAGCACTACCCTGTTAGCAAACCAGCCGAGGTTACAGTAGGGCCTTTGCACACCAAGCATTCCTTTTTGCTGGCTGTATCGGCACCGACTAATCTCCTGGGAAGAGATTTATTGTGTAAAATGGGGTGCATCATTTATTGTACTCCTGAAGGTGTATTCTTAGACATACCTGAGAATAACGCTCAGGAAGTACGAGACATGTTAGACTCCCCATCAAAATTAATGTCACATACCGTTATGACAAATAGGACTCCATCCCAAGTAGAAGGAATGACATCCCAAATACCAGAGTCACTTTGGACTAAAGATGGACAAGACACTGGATTAATGGCAAACGTAGCTCCGGTAGTTGTGCAAGTAAAAGATGGTAGGATAGCTCCAAAAATCCCACAATACCCTCTGAAGCCAGAGGTGGAGTTAGGAGTATATCCCGTAATAGAGCGCTTGCTACAACAGGGCATTTTGGTAAGAACATCCAGCACTGCCAATAGTCCCATCTTCCCAGTGAAAAAGAGTGGGGGGAGGGGTTACAGGCTAGTGCAGGATCTAAGGGGGATTAACAAAATAGTTGAGTCAGTTCCCCGTAGTGCCAAATCCAGCTGTCATCCTCATGCAGATCCCTCCCACTGCAAAATTTTTCACTGTTATTGACCTCTGCTCCGCTTTCTTTTCGGTACCCCTGCATCCTGACAGCCAATATTTGTTTGCATTTACATACAGAGGAGTCCAATACACATGGACTCGATTACCGCAAGGTTTCATAGACAGTCCAAGCATATTTTCCCAGGCTTTGCATGATTGTTTACAGTCTTTCCAACCAGAGAGTGGATCAATATTGATACAGTACGTGGATGATTTACTACTGTGTTCAGATTCATTGGAAGCGTCCCTGAAGGATACGAAACAGCTCCTGTTTCATCTTTCAGACACAGGACACAAGGTTTCCAAAGACAAGTTGCAATTATGCCAGACTAAAGTAAAATATTTAGGACACTGTCTAACACAAGGACTGAGACACCTGACCGCTGATAGAATTCAAGCAATTAGAGACATGACTCTGCCACAAACCCAGCAACAGATCAGAACGTTTTTAGGAATGTGTGGGTATTGCCGTAACTGGATCCCAGGGTTTTCCATTCTAGCATTACCTTTGCAGGAGATGGTCTCGTCAAACAAACCTGATCGGATTTCGCATACAGACGAATCCGAGATGGCATTTGAGAGACTTAAACAGTGCCTAACGCAGGCACCAGCATTAGGTATGCCAGACTATGGGAAACCCTTTGAGCTGTACGGAACAGAAAGTGCTGGTTGCGCGGCAGGCGTCCTAACCCAAAAGCACGGTGATGCCAGCAGGCCGGTAGCATACTACAGCGCTCAGCTAGATACGGTAGCGCGATCCCTCCCCACATGCTTGCGAAGCGTTGCTGCAATAGCATTGCTAGTAACGAAAAGCGAAGATGTAGTGCTAGGTCACAACCTCACAATTCATACACCACATGCAGTGTCAGCCTTGCTAAATTCTGCCCAAACCAGGCACGTCTCATCAGCGCGGTTTACAAGATGGGAATTGGCACTAATGGCCCCCGTAAACATCACCATAAGGAGATGCAGTGCATTAAATCCTGCAACATATCTCCCAGGTGTGCCTGGACAGGCACAAAGGGTGGAGGATGAGAGTGGTGGGGAAGGAGGATTTAATACAAAGGATGACACACATGATTGTATGGAATATTTGACCCAAAATTTCACGGCAAGGCCTGACATCAGTGACAACCCACTGGAAGATGTAGATTTTACTTTCTACACTGACGGTAGTTGTCACAGACAGTCAGACTCGGGAGACTTGTGTACTGGATACGCAGTCGTAGATGACCAAGGCACCATAGAAGCAGAACCGCTAGGCCCACCTCACTCAGCCCAGGTTGCTGAACTGGTTGCCCTAACCAGAGCATGTGAATTGGCTAAGGGAAAGTCAGCCAATATCTACACCGATTCTAGATACGCCTTCGGGGTAGTCCATGATTTCGGAGCCCTATGGCGCCTCAGAAATTTCATGACGGCAGCTGGTACACCGATAGCGCATGCAGCTCACATCAAAAGGCTTCTAACAGCGATACAGGAACCCGAAAGAGTGGCTGTTATCAAGTGTAAAGCACACACATATAGCCAGGACCCAGTATCACTTGGTAACAGCCGAGCAGACGAAGCTGCTAAGTTAGCAGCCGGTACCCCCAGACAGACAGACACCACACAATTGATGGTATTCAATACCATCAACACACAGAAGTTGTGTGAAATGCAAAATTTGTGTTCCACACAGGAAAAGGCAGTCTGGAAGGCAAAAGGATATGGCCAGGAGTCCTCAGGACTCTGGACGGATGGACAAGGTAAACCAGTGGCCCCTAGAGCATATCTTCCATGTTTAGCTGAGGCAGCACACGGGCTGACTCATCTGGGCAAGGAGGGAATGTGTAAGTTGGTAAGAGCATATTGGTGCGCCCCAGGATTTTCATCTCATGCAGGTAAGAGAGCAATGTCATGCCTTACCTGTTTGAGGAAGAATATCGGAAAGGCAATACCAACAGAACCATCTCATATCCCACCTACAGGCGGCCCTTTTCAGGTAATACAGATTGACTTTATTCAATTACCCCCTTGTCGAAATTTGAAATATGTACTTGTTTGTATAGATGTGTTCTCAAATTGGGTCGAAGCATTTCCGGCGGCCACAAATACCGCTATGTTTACTGCTAAGAAAATTGTGCAGGAATTTGTGTGTAGATATGGTATCCCTAGAATAATTGAAAGTGATAGGGGTACCCATTTTACAGGTGATGTCTTTCAAGGAATGTGTAAGTTGATGGGAATTGATAGTAAGCTGCACACTCCATATCGCCCCCAGGCGAGTGCGAAGGTGGAAAGAGTGAACAGCACTATTAAAAATAAATTAAGCAAAGTTATGGCAGAAACAGGATTGACATGGCCAGAAGCTTTACCCATTGTACTATACAGCATCAGAACCACTCCCAGGTCCCCTCTTAATCTGTCCCCCTTTGAAATCTTGTTTGGTCGACAACCACATGTTATGATTAACCCTCAGGATGATTTGAAGTGTAACAATGAAGTGACTGTAAAATACCTGGTTAACATGAGTAGACAGCTAAGGAATCAAAATGACAATCTGAAGTTAGTGATTCCTGATTTGCCAGATAGTAATTGTCATGACATTGAACCTGGGGATTATGTAATGATACGGAATTTTCTACGCTCAGGTTGCCTTATTGACAGATGGGAAGGACCATACCAAGTCTTATTGATTAGCACGACAGCATTGAAGGTTGCCGAGAGAGAGACTTTGGTTCATTCGTCCCATTGTAAGAAGGTTGCTGATCCAGAGAGGTCCCGTGATAAAGAACAGACGGTAGAGGAAGTGGTATCACTGGAGTGTCTGTTTCAGGAGGACTGAGGCGGCACCTGAGCTTTGAAAAAAATCATAAGATCGGAAGCAGTTGTCGATCCCCTGTTCCCTTTTATTGTTTTTCTCCAACTTCCCATCCCACCTCCTTCAAGTATTTCTTTCCCCCTTCTCATTTTTCTCCATTTCCTCCTCTAAGATGGACTTGCCCCAAGAGACTGTGATCCGGATTTTCCTGTTGACCATGATGTTGGCCAGAGCAGTCTGTTCCGGCGAGAGTACCATGGAGGTCGAGAGAGGTTCTGGAATGGGTTCTGATGACAAAGATGGAGGCGTAGTTTTCCAAGAACAACATAATCAACAAGCAAAGGCGAGTATCAGAAAACGATCCGATAGCATTGACCATAGAAGGAATTGTGAAGGATTGTTAGCTGAAGAAAACTGTATCTGTAGGCATTGTGACAATATAATTGAGGATGGATGCATCAAGAGATGCCAATCCAGTTTTAATATCCATATGGACAGGCATCCATTGAGTGACTATCACTCCTTAGTGGGTAAAGTACTAAATCAGACAGACTGTTGGGTATGCTCTCAAGTACCTCAGGGCCATAGCAAATCAGGGCTAGTACCACTTCCTTTAACGATAGGGGAGGTACTTGAGTTAAGTGGTGGGAGGCCGGTGGACAAGAGGTTTAGTATCTCTAGTCCTCCTAGTTTAAAGCTCCACCAATACCATGTGGATAGGTCTTTAGTGTGCTATAACATTTCCAATCCCCGAAAGCCGGGAAATTGGGAAGTGTCATGGAATAACAAGACCATGACATTCTCACATAGAGCAGACGAATTGCCAACAGATACAGAGCTTATACGCCACATAGCCGGTAGTGGAAAATCTTTCCGATATAGGTATACCCTAGGAAGTAAGACCATGAAAGTTGGAGAGGTATCACCAGGATACTGTGCACATATCGTACAAACTGATACGTGTATTAAACAGATGGGAGAATTAGGGCTAGGAAATTTTATATGGAAAATGTGTAATATGGTTATGTCCTACTCCGTCCCATATGTTCTCCCCGATGATACATATTTCATATGTGGGAGGAAGGCGTATAAGTGGCTTACCCCAAACTCAGAAGGATTGTGTTATATTGGAAAAGTACTGCCTGAGGTAATGACTGTACAGCATACAAAAATGAAAGATATTCACCGTGTTGCCCAAGCTCCTTATACTCATACTCATTACGAACACATCGTTAAACGTCATCTAATAGAAAGAACAGAGCATCCGGCCTCTGACATGATCCATGAATCCACCGGGATTCAGGTTCTACTCGCGTTAGACATCACTCGCACCGCCAGAGGAGTGTTGAATTATAAATACATATCAGCGCTTGCACATTTATTAGACAATATCACTGAAATGTATGACGACACTTTTAGGTATACCGGAAGGGAGCTTCAAGCTTATAAAACAGAACTGGTTCAGCATAGGATGGTTCTTAATTACCTCACAGCATTAACAGGCGGATATTGTGTCACACTGGCAACGCAGTACGGCGTAAAATGCTGCACTTATATTACGAATAGCACCGAGGATCCGGTCGAGGTCATAGACCAAAAGATGGACGACATTCTCCAATTAAAATGGGAATTTCGCAGGAGACATAATCTCACCCTTGCTGCTGTGGGTAATGAGCTGACCGGTTGGGTGTCATGGTTGAACCCGCAAAATTGGTTCTCTGGTTTAGGAGAATGGGCTCAAGGAGTCATAATGGATGTAGGGAAGTTTCTTCTATGTATCCTAGGTGTTGTCATATCGATTGGCTTGATATTTAGATGCGTTCAGGCTTTAACGAAGTGTAAACGAAGTACTAGGGTGATGAGTTTAAGGAGTGAGGACATTATAATTCCAATGGATTTGATTTATGACCCAACGATAGAGACAATGATGTGATGAAAATGCGATTCTGCGGTCCGTTTCTTTCACCTGTTTCTCGTTTTTCTCCAAGGTAAAAAGACCCACTTGGACAAGGAATTTGACGATCCTGTATACAGACAACAGATGGATTAAAGAAGAAGTTTTGACAACCTTGTACACAGATAATTGATGAACTATGCCATAGACCCCCAGTTTCCCTAGAAATTTTAAATTTACACTAGCCCAACACTTTTGTAAGTCTATGGACATTGACAAAGCTTTTTGCCCGCACTTTTTGGCAAAAGCCCAAAGAAGACTGCATTCAACAGACACCAGACAAGACTTCAACCGACAAATGTTCATTAACCTGACATAGAATACCACTGCATTTACCATAATTGTTTCTTATCTTCATCTCTACAACCTTCAGGTAAAGCACACACATAGTCGATAGGGAATACCGGCACAGATATCAGCATTCACATATTCCCCCATTCATGTATCATCAACTAAAATGTGCTCCCCCATTTTGTTGCAACCAAAAGCCGAAGAGAGCTCGGTAAAGTTTGACAGCCCATCCACAGACCCGTACCACGGGATAAGAAGGAATTCAAATGTATACTTCGCAATACCTCGAAGCTTGATTTAAAACACGTACGGCACGATGATACATGACCCCCCAAACATGGATTCATACACACATGCTTCTGCTATCTCACTAGGTCATACCCTTTTCTCACCTTCTCCTCTCCTCCCCTACCCAACCATAGAAATATTTACACATGACATATATTTTTCTCTTTTTGAAATGTTTTAGGAAGTGGCAGTTATTGGTGACTGCCAAAGGGTGGACTGTCAAAGTCAGAAAAATATCATGATGCACACTGCCATATTTGCACCTCATATGTGTCCCCGCTGCGCATGCGTACGCTCTCCCGCGCGTGCGCATACTCGCTGTTATGTGCACCCGCAGGCGCACGGTATGCGCATTTACGGTAAAGTTTATGTGCGTCTAGCGGGCGACTCGTTCGTAACATATTTTAACCATATAATGTATTTTGTAGATTATGGTCCCTTTGATAGAATCTGAAAGTTTAGTTAATGTAGCATGTTCATGGACAAAGAGATCCCTCTTTGTTTGATACGAAGGGTCAGACAAGGGTTATACAGTGGTGTTTAGTATCCATCGGAAGAGTATTTAATTAGCAATATTCCGGTGTTGGTTTGAAGCGGATTAATCGCTCGTGCGAATAGTTATGGACATAAGAAGTTTATGGACTTTTACTATTATTTGCACTTTATTATCCATGCGGCGGGAAACCTAGTTTCCCACCCACCTGAGCAGTTGGAAATAGCCACAGCCCACCTGTATAAATCAACCTATGACCTTTTGTTATAATGCGAAGACGAATTCCTGTGTTCAATGAACAATAAGAATATAGGGACCATTGTACAGTATTATGTGTAGGGTATAAAAGGACAAGCCGACCTGATCCAGCTCTCTATTCTCTTCAACGGTTCTCATTGCTGATAATCGGGAGCTGGATATCCAGAGGCGCATGCGATTGTTTCCCTTGAGCGTAAGTTTTCTCCGCAATCATATTGTCTTTCTTGTTATTGTGAGCCATATATCTCTCTCTCTCTCTCTTCTCCCTTTTCTCTCTCGTTTCTCTTATATTGTTATTGTACTGCTATTGTATTTCATGTGTAGTTATCTGGTTAGGTAGTCTATGTTATATTGGTAGTGTATGACTTGTATTGTTTTATTCTTTTTGAACGTTCATTCATTTCCTTAAAAGGCGTTAGACCCTTAGACCGGTATTGTGTGTGTTCATTATATTGCAGTGGGTAATAGGAGCGTCTCTATCGCTCAAACAGCTTTAGTGTAAACCATCTTACACGGTGTTGCATTTTCACCTTATCACTGCACAAGGGTTTATTGCATAAATACATTGCTTATGGTATAGTTATAAAGGTTTAACATTGTGAGCGTCTGCGCCGCTGGTGATCTCCTCGTGGTCCCGAGCGTCCGCTACGCTAATAGCGTATCATTACGTTAGTCGGCAGCCAATAGCGTGCCTGCCTGTGATCTCTTGGCCGTAAGCGAACGTGGCGCTCGAGCGTCTCGACTACGGCTAAGCGATTGTTACGCAACGTGCGTACCCTTACGGTATACCATACGCCAATAGCGTACTGTGTTCATTGACCTCTTAAAGGGTTTTAAGTAAGATAAATAATCAGCTTTATCATACTCTACACCCCGATGTTAATCCTTGTGGAGCCCAATGTTCCTCGCAGAAAGATTTAACAACGGTAAGTTCTTACCATAAAGCTTTTTTTTTCTTTCTTTAAACTGTAGAACAGTGGTGTTCACCCTAAGGTATTCTCAATAGGTCATGTTTTGAGAATTTCTGTCTGTGGAAGTAGGTGGAATAATTACTGACCCAGCAAAATAGACTAAAGCTAGGTACACACTGTCAGATTTTTTCTCTTTGGTCAGCACAACAATCGGATGTTTTTTCAGGAATTTGTAGGCACCAACATCTGAGCTACACACTTAAAGATTTTTTTTTTTTCCTCTGGCAGGGTCCACAGGTTATCCACAGGATAACACTGGGATATGATGGAGCGACAGCGGATTGGCACCAAACGATCACAAGCTTTCAGGCCTCCCAGAATGCATCGAGCTCGTCCATATAATCCCGCCTAGTGACTCAAGTCAGTTTTTTGTTTGGTGCAGCAGGAGCCGGACCATGGTCACAGGGCTGCTGTGTTTGGCAGCCCTAAGCTTTACTTGATTTATTTTTAAAGTCTTACTTTTTTTTGAGTGAACTTTCCTAACAGCGTCTTACACGCATATTGGAAAGAGTCTCAACAACGCTTACCCACGGTACAACGCTCTCCTGGTCGCCCCTCCCCCCAGTTCATGACCAGTTTCCGAGCGTCTCCCGCCATGAGCAGATTGCCTCACATCCGTCTCAGACACTGCCACGAGGGAACTTGGTCGCAGCATGGCGTTGCGTATGTATACACTAAAGTTTGACTGCTCAGAGACTGGATCGCAGACAGAGCGTCTGCATGCACTAGTTCACTGAGCGTCTGTGTCCAATAAAAATACCGGAGCGGCAGTGTACACTAGTAGCGTCTGTATCCACTCAGCGGTTTGTTAAACATATTGATCGATCCTGGAAGTGAGGTGAGTCTCCCTGTATCCCACTCTACAGAGTAAGGGTTATACAGCACAAAAATTCTATCTACCTTTGTAGTATGAATAGTTAACTCTAGTGCCAATTGCATATGAGTTTATGTACAATACTGTGGTTTCTTAGCAATGCGTCTGAATCCTTTAAAGATCTGTATAGAACAGAACCAGTAATATGTACTCCTACATGCTTTGAGATGTAATTCGTAGTTGATAATCTGCTCATATGATGTGTATGTGTGTGTGTGTATGTATGTATGTATATATATATATATATATATATATATATGTGTGTATAATATGTGACCGTGTGATGCTGACTTAATAATAATAAATGATTGTCGTTGATACTTCTGATCCTTAATGCAGGTGCATGGGAAGGGTCATACATCACTTTAGAGAAAGGTGATTACAGTCACAAAATTGTGTAGTACACTGTGAAAGTGCTGAGTAATTATATCTAAGGGCAGCAATGTTGTTGTTCGGTTAAAACTGTATTATCCTATATGATTACAGGATGGTTATGTGTAAAAACGATTTGCTGTTTAGCATAATATATTCCTGTATATATCAGGTATAGATAGACCTATTGAGGGCGATGTTGCTCAGACCTTGTACAGTTTAGCTGAAATGTTAATTCTTACAATATTAACACATGCTGCTCACTGATTGTGGTATATTCCCAACAGCGTCTTCAATAAGACAAGCTGATTAACTGAATGTAAATAGATCATCGACTTCACATATTACACATGAAATCATCAGGCGATGAAAGCTCCATATACTCTACTTCAGCATATGAAGAACAGGTAAAAGATATCAGCTAAATGAATAAGTTGAATAAATGAGAGCAAAAATAGGCTGTCAATAAGGCAGCAAAGCCTGGGGTAAAAATAAGGCACTTCTGTTTAAACGTCCCAAAAGGGTTTCTGCACGAGCGTAGAATTATGGAAAAAGATATGGGTCACACCCAATAAAGTAGAATACCCAGTAAATGGGGTTCCGATATCTTTTTCAAGATAGGGACGGTTTTAAATAGGGAAGTGCCGCCCAAAAATTAGATATGCATATCTTTGCATAATGCAAAAATCTGTAGGGCCTCTGTCATCAAAAGAATAAGACCATATTGTCTTTGTCTGGGGAAGTTACAAGGCCAGCCAGGAATTTACCTTGAGATTGAGCCTATCCAGTGTGGTGTAGCTGTAGATTACAGCTACACCACACTGGATAGGCTCAATCTCAATAGATTTGGAGCTAGGCAGTGCTCAGCCTGATTAAGTTCTTCGATGGGAAACCATCTTGAAATACCAGGTGCTGTATGTACATTGGGTTGAGGTACTGGAAAACAAGTTTCAGCACCGGCAAGGGAGAGAATCCCATGTAGCGCATATGGACACTAAGGTTCTAGGGCATCAGCAAAACAATCGCTGTTCTAGAACAGCTTGATTCACGTATAGAGGGCTATCTTGAATAGTTCTGTGCCTAGGCACAACATAAACCCTTCATCTGTACATGGGAAGCTGATGCAGAATCAAGGAAGGTTCTGAAATTTCTTGCTTTGGCTGGGAGTTTCTGGTTGAATTAACAGTTATTCTGGAGTCAGAAACAGACTCCAGGAAGGTCACGTTCCCTTCCACATATAGGGGGTAATTCTGAGTTGATCGCAGCAACAAGTTTTTTAGCAATTGGGCAAAACCATGTGCACTGCAGGGGGTGCAGATATAACATGTGCAGAGAGAGTTAGATTTGGGTGTGGTGAGGTAAATCTGCAATCTAAATTGCAGTGTAAAAATAAAGCAGCCAGTATTTACCCTGCACAGAAACAAAATAACCCACCCAAATCTAACTCTCTCTGCAAATGTTATATCTGCCCCCCCCCCCCCTGCAGTGCACATGGTTTTGCCCAACTGCTAAAAAAAATTCCTGCCGCGATCAACTTGGAATTACCCCCATAACCCCAAATATATGGGTCTGAATTGGCCTTGTCGGTCATAAAAGAACGTGACAGCCTTAATACAATTAGTTTTGTAAGGCAAAGAAGCAAAGGTAACCACAGGTCAACTTCGAAACCAGAAGCCATCAGTATGAAGGTGCAGGTCTCCTGGTGGATTCCAGAAGGATGGGGGGCCGACTTCTTCAGGCACAGATCTGATAGCAGTTTACAAATAGATGCCTGGGCGCAAGAAGCGATATCTCTAGGGTTATACTTTCCCTTCTGGAACCATTCCCCTAAAAGGTATTCAGTTACAGCCTGTCTCAGGTAGAGACGTAGGCAAGGGATTTGCATGAAGCAATTCAGAAAACGTTTTGTCAGAATTTGTCATTCCAGTAATCCATACACAATGGAGGGTTTATTCCCACCTGGGGCAAAAATCCCTCGCTCCATTATCATTTTCAAAACAAAGACATTTTGGTAATACAGTTCACGTGGAGGCAGCTCCAGAGTTGGGTGAGGAACCAATATAATACATGGTATTCCTGGATAAGTCAGGGACTTTACCTTCAGGCTCCTATAACACTGTCATTCAGTGTTATCTAAAAGTTACCATTCTTCAGAAAAAAATTCAGTTAGGCCTAACCCTTTGGGTTAGCCACAGCCCCAGAGTACCAAAATGATTATGGCAATTTATCTCCGTTATTAGAGATAAGAAAGATTGCCATACCTGGACCACCTTCCTACCCTGACACAAATACAGGAAAGGTTCTGTGTCATCTACAACCTACAAATTGTCTGCAGAGGCACGGGAGGTTCATAAATGGGATCATCTCTGGTTCTGTAACATAACTCAAAGTGGGGTTATACTGAATTCGAGTTGGCAGAAAGTTACCTTGGAACAAGATATCCAAGGCAAAACTAGGAGATGATTACAATGTCGATCAATATTGATTCACGCAGCAATGCGAATGGTGGGTTTGATGGTGTTAACAATACACATGATGGAGTGGGCATATTTCCACTCAAGACTTTTTCAGCATCTCCTCCGTCTAAGGCCGCATCACACTGGATATGTCCAATCTCAATGAGGTTGGAAGTTAAGCAGTGTTGTACCGGGTTAAAATCTCCGGGCGCAAGACTGTCTGTGAATACCAGGTGGCGTAGATGGGCCAGTTGGACAGTGCACAAACATGTATGTGGTACTGGTAGAAAAAGGTGAGAAGTAGCCTGGGGGCTACAGACATTCCATCTAGATGAGAGGATACCTTTTTCTTTTTGGATATCAGGTGGAGAAATTCTGACAACAAATACAAGTCGTTTCGACTATTGAGGCCAATTTTTCGGAAAAATATGATTCCGGGGATTATGGACCACATAAAAAACGTGCCTGATAATAAATCTGTTAGCATTTCAGGCCATATACTGAGTCCTGATTCAGGCACGGAACATTCCTAAAGGAAGATCGGTCCAGATCCGCAAGGACAAGGAAAGGACAGTAGTGTACCCTTACTTTCAGACATGAATACGCAGATAAATTGCGAGTAAGGAGGTAAATCACATACTAAAATGTGCAGAACTCCATCTTCCAGCCTCGTCCGCAGGGTTTGTTCCGGAAGTCCTAAACGGAAGAGCTGATTTCTCAGTCGACACGCCATTCAGGTAAATGAATGGGCTTGCACCCTAGAGTCATTTCAGACTCGGGTAGACAAATGGGCTTGGCCAGAGATAATTCTCATGAAGTCCCATCTGAACAACAAAAGCCATAATCGGGTCAGGAACAAAAGAGGTGATCTTGTGAATATCTTTTTAATTGGAATTTTATTTCCCTTATGTGTTTCTCAAATCATTCTGTTACTCAGGATAGTGAAGAAAACACAATAAAGATGCCGGGAGCCTAAAAAGGCCCGGCTTGACCCAGAAGGGGATGGTACACAGATCCACAGAAAATGTTGAATACCTTTTCTGTTTCCTCTATGTCCAGACTAAGACAGAGTCCTTGATTATCACAGATATCTGGATCAACGGTTTTAATGGCATGGCTTTTGAAATCTATATACTGAGATCCAGAGGATTCTCACAAGGACTCAGCAAGGAAAAACTTCCTTAGCTCATATATTTATCACCAAATATGGCAAGCTTATATGCATTGGTGCAATAGGTGAGGTATGGACCCGAAATCTTGCAGAGTTTCCAGGGTTTTTGCCATTTCCTTTAAACAGGAATAAATGAAGGTTTAGCGGTGGCCTCTTTTGGATATACAAGTGTCACCATTGACGGTATGATTCCGAAAGACATGCCAAATTGCAGAATGGGTGCACTTTTTCCCAGGGAATGCTACGCACTCAACCTTCCCCTTTTCCTACTACAGGATCAGGGAATCTAAATCTAGTCCTCAAAGCCTGTCAAGTTGCTCTGTTTAAACCATTAAGGGAAGTGGATTTTAAAGGGTTGACAGCTAAAGTTCTCATTCAGCTGACTATGGCATCAGTTAGAAGAAAGTCAGATTTAGGAGCACTTTCATGCTAATCTCCTTTTTCTGATGTTATCCAGATAAAGTAGTTCTCAGAACTAGGGCTGGGTATCTTTCTAAGGGGTGATCTACATTCCACCTTACCGAAAATATTATCGTCCCGGTTTTCAGTAATCGGGATTTTCTGCGGGAGATGCGTCGCTGGACGTAGTCCGGGCATTAAGTATTTACATGGATTGTACCAGTGCCATTAAAAAGACAAATACTCTTTTTATCCTCCTATGGTTTTCACAAGATGGCTTCGAATGATTATTTCAGAAGCATATTCTTAAACTGATCTCCCTGTCTCGGCTAATGTCTCTGCTTACTTTACATGCAAGGAAGATCTTTCATGGTTAGCACAATATTGTGCTTGAGCAGAACAGATATGTAATGTAGCCACATGGCTTCCAATAAACACATTCAATCAGACATTATGCCTGGAATACCTTTGCCTCTCATGATGCTCAATTCGGGCATAGCGTTCTCCTATTGATCAGGAGCGTCTCCACCACCAAAAATTGCTTTGGGAAATCCCAATGTTATCCTGTGGATAACCTGTGGACCCTGCCGGAGAAATATATGTTATGGTAAGAACTTACCGTTGATAACGGTATTTCTCTGGCTGGGTCCACAGGATTATCCACAGGATAACATTGGGATATTGTCGAGCGGCAGCGAAAATGGCACCAACACGGTCACGAGCTTTCTGGCCTCCCAGGATGCATTGGGGCCTCCGCTATATAGTCCCGCCCACTGACTCAGTCAGATCAGTTTTTTGCTTGGTGCGGCAAGAAGCCGCATGGTCACAGGGCTGCTGTGAAAGCAGCCTCAAGTTTTCATTATTTTTATAGACTTACTGTTTTGGTTTTTGAGCGACTTCTCTTAACAGCGTCTTAAACGCATATTAGAAAGAGTCGCTCCAACAACTCCCCACCGGGCCGCAACAACGCTTACCTTCGCGGTACAGTGCTGTCTCGACGGGCGTCTGTGTCGGATGTTCTAGCAGGTCCAGCAGACCTTACTAGGCTGTGGCCGGAGCATGGGGAGATGGTGAGTCTATGGACTTCCTCTTACTAGAGGGGTCAGGACACAGCTACACTGATTTGGTGGAGACTGCAAACAGTGTGTTGATGCGCCGAACATCTCGAGTGTGACAGCGATACGCTCTGGGGATCATAGGCGCCAGGACTAGGTAGAGGCCGCGATCCTGGGAGTTTAAGTCAACAGGGGGTTTCAAACGCACTCCTGGCCTCCCCTCCTCCGAGTTCATGGCCAGTTCCCGCATGTCTCTCGTTTCATGAACTGAATGACCTCACTTCCGGCTCAGACACTACCACGAGGGTACTCGGTCGCAGCTTAGACGCTGCGGTTGTGTACACTGGATATAAACCCGCCCAGACCGAGTCGCAGGCCTTTAGCGTCTGCATGCACGTGGAGTCGCTCAGCGTCCGTGTCCGTTGGTGAGCGTCCGTGTCCGTTATCAGTACCAAAAGCGGCAGTGTACACCAGTAGTGTCTGAATCCACTCAGCGTCTTACGAGCGTCTTTGCTTGGATATGGAAGTGTGGTGAGTCTCCCTGTATCCCGCTCTCTGGAGGCAGGGTATACAGTACTACAAATTACTTCTACTTCTTAGTGTGCATTGTTAATTTTTAGTACCTATTGCATATGAGACCTGTATATTACTGTGTTTTCTGCATGTTATGTTGAAAAAAGAACCAGTTAAACAGAAGTACAATTTTCCTACTTATGTATAAGTTATTATGGAGGTTGTATTCTCATATGACAATGTCTAATGCTTTAACATGTGACTGACTGCTAGTATGCGTGCTGACTTTTCTGTGTAATGTCAGTCCTGTTCTGACCCTCAAATCAGGTGCACTGTGGTCAGATTGATTTCACCTCTATATACTGATTATAGGGTTTTTTTCAGTCACAAAATTGTGTAGTCAATATCAGAAAAAAATGTCTGTGAGCGGCAAAAGTGATGAGGAGAATTTGTCAAGCACTCCCATAGCCCTAACATGCTTATCTTGTAAGTCAGGGGTAATTGATATGAATCAATTGGTCACTTATGAGGGTTTGTGTGCAAACTGTTTCGCTTTTCAGCGAAGTAAAAAACAGAAGTTAGTTCAACCTCCAGTAGAGTCACCATGGAATATGTTCGCAAAGACTCTGTCTTCAATAGCGGACAGGTTAGCTCCAGTAGCACCACCTCAAGGGTTAGGTTACACTATGAACCCATACATGCAGCTCCCTTCCTATGGTTTGGTTCCAGTAGCCTCTACAAGCAACCAAGGGGCAGGTAAGACTAAGACAGATACATCTGTATGGCAGACTACACAAGAGGATACATCGGATGATGATGCGGAAACAATAGATTCAACTCCGTATGAGGATCAGTCGCAGAGCTTTAGTTCAGATGATGTAGCTGAACTCATTAATGCAGTAAAGGCTGTGCTTTCTCTGGAAGAACCAGCCAAGACAGCGTTAAAAGCAAAAGCACCTGTGTTCAAACGAACAAAGTCGGTGAAAGCTGAATTTCCAGCGTCAGAGGAGTTGACGGAAATGATGGATGAGTCTTGGGCAGCGCCCGTTAAAAAGTATAAGATTCCTAGGAGATGGGATTCTTATTATCCATTTCCTGCTGGAGATTGTTCGAAGAGAGAAGTTCCTCCAAAAGTAGATGCACATGTTCTGCGACTCGTGCATAAATCTGCTTTGCCACTGTCATCTACCTCTTTGAATGATGTCACAGACAGAAGGGTAGAGAGCCTGTTGAAAAATATTTTTTCTCTTGTGGGTGCAGTGGTAAGACCTGCTATGGCTTCGGCCTGGGTAGCAAAGACAATGGGCACATGGATAGAGGAACTAGAGAATGACATCCCCTCTCCTACTAGGGAGCAAGAGGATCGTCTTTGCCGTTTAAGACAATCTGCCCAGTATTTAGAAGAAGCAGCCATTGATGTAGGCACTGTTGCTTCTAAAGCTTCAGCCCTTGCAGTAGTCGCTCGCAGAGCAGTCTGGCTACGGACCTGGAAGGCAGATGCTGAGTCCAAGAAGGAATTGGAAGCATTGCCTTTCGTGGGTAATATATTATTTGGAAAACCTTTATCGGATATCCTAGAGTCAGAGGCTGAATCGAAGACGGTCATATTTCCGGCTACCTATAACCCTAAGTCCAAGGGTTTAAAATTTCGCTCATTTCGCTGGCAAAGCGAAAAGTAAAGAGGAGCCTAAACAACCCCAGTTTAAATCCAGGGGTAGGAAGCAGTGGGCTAGCAAAAAGCCAGCTTCCAAACCTGAACAGAAACCCTCAGCCTGAAGAGACGGGCCTCCGCCTGGAGGATTCCAGGGTTGGGGGCCGACTCCTGCAATTTGCACACACATGGCAACAGTTAACAACAGATGCCTGGGTGCAGAAGGTAGTATCTCAGGGGTATGGGTTCCCATTCAGGAGGCAGCCTCCTCAAAGATTTTTTTGCACCAGCCCGTCTCATATAGAGTCAAAGGCCAATGCCCTGCAAGAAGCACTCCAAAAATTACTGCAGTCAGGTGTGATTGTCCCAGTACCTTCATCACAAAAGGGACAGGGGTATTACTCCAATCTGTTTCTAATCCAGAAACCAAATGGGTCATATCGACCAATCCTAAATCTGAAGATGTTGAACAATTACATATGGATCCCGAAGTTCCACATGGAGACGTTCTGCTCCATAATGTTGGCTATGGAATCGGGAGACTATTTGGTATCTCTGGATGTACGGGATGCTTACCTGCATGTGCCTATAGCACTATCACATCAGTGTTACCTCAGGTTTGCCATCCTCAAGGAACACTTCCAGTTCCAAGCTCTGCCCTTCGGGCTAGCTACAGCACCCAGGGTGTTTACCAAGATCATGGTGGTTATGGCAGCTTGTCTGCGCAAACAAGGGATAAGAATATTCCCATACCTAGACGACCTATTAATCTTAGCACAGTCGCAAGATTTACTGTTGAGCCATCTCCAACAAACAACAGTTTGTTTACAGAGACACGGGTGGCTCATAAATTGGGAGAAGTCGTCCCTGAATCCGTCACAGTGGATGGTTCATTTGGGAGCCATATTGGATTCAGACCTACAGAGAGTTCTCTTACCAGAGAATAAAATAGTCAAGGTGCAGGTCATGGCTCAGGAAGCGTTGCAAGCCCAAACAATGTCAGTCCATGCAGCAATGCGACTGTTGGGTCTGATGGTATCAACGTTCGACATGGTGGAATATGCGCAATTCCACTCCAGACCATTACAGCATCTCATTTTGACCAGATGGAACGGAAATCATCAAACAATAAAGAAGCAGATCATAAAGATTCCAGTAAATTTAAAAAGGTCTCTAGCATGGTGGCTACAGACAGACCATTTAAACAAGGGGAGACCCTTTTGGATAAAAGAGTAGCAAGTCCTGATGACAGATGCCAGCCTGCAAGGCTGGGGGGCAGTACTCGGAAGCCTATGGTTTCAGGGAAAATGGACCACAAGAGAAAGTCGCCTGCCGATAAATCTGTTAGAAATATGAGCCATTTACTTGGCCCTAGTTCAGGCAAAGGACAATCTACAAGGAAGACCAGTCCAGATCCGCTCAGACAATGCGACGGCGGTAGCATACCTCAATCATCAAGGAGGAACTCACAGCAAGAGTCTGATGGAGGAAGTAACTCCCATTCTAAAATGGGCGGAACTCCATCTCCCAGCATTGTCAGCAGTATTTGTCCCGGGTGTACTAAATTGGGAAGCGGATTTTCTCGGTCGGCACACCATTCAGGAAACCGAATGGGCACTACACCCAGAAGTGTTTCAGACACTGGTGAACAGATGGGGTCTACCGGAGATGGACCTTATGGCGTCTCGTCTAAACAACAAAGTTCCGAGGTACGGATCTAGAACAAGGGACCCAGGAGCGATCCTTGTAGACGCACTGTCAGTAGAATGGAGGTTTCGGCTATCATATCTGTTCCCTCCGATATCTCTGTTACCCAGAGTAGTGAGAAAGATAAAACAGGCAAAAGGAGCAATCATTCTAATAGCTCCAGCTTGGCCAAGAAGGCATTGGTACACAGATCTGTTGAGAATGTCCGTGGAAGCACCGATACTGCTCCCTCAACGTCCAGATCTGTTAATGCAGGGTCCTTGTTGTCACAGTCATCTGGATCGTCTGTCTTTGACGGCGTGGCTGTTGAAACCTCTATCTTAGAGGCTAAAGGATTTTCAAAGCAGGTAATCCAAACCATGCTTTGAGCAAGAAAGCCTTCTTCGGCCCGTGTATATCATAGAATATGGCAAGCCTATATTCGTTGGTGTTCTGGAAAAAATTACAATCCGAGATCTTTTAAAGTAGCTAGAATTTTGGATTTCCTGCAGGCAGGATTGTATAAAGGGTTGAAGGTTGCTTCCTTGAGGGTGCAAGTCTCAGCGTTGACTGTATGGTTTCAGCAGAAGATCGCTGACCTACAGGATGTATGTACATTTTTCCAAGGAGTAGTACATATTCAACCTCCATTTGTTCCTCCTGCAGCTGCCTGAGATTTGAATTTAGTTCTTAAATTTCTCCAGGGTCCTTTGTTTGAACCACTTGAGAGAGCGGATCTTAAGTGGTTAACGGTTAAAGTTCTTTTTTTACTGGCAATGGCGTCAGCCAGAAGAGTGTCAGATTTAGGAGCATTATCATGTAAGTCTCCTTTCCTAAGTTTTTTTCCAGACAGAGCAGTTCTCAGAACGAGATCTAGTTATCTTCCAAAGGTGGTGTCAAAGTTTCACCTGAATGAAGAGATTGTAGTCCCAGTTTTTCAGGTATCGGGACTATCTGCGGGAGAAGCGTCACTGGACGTGGTCCGGGCTTTAAAAATCTACATAGATCGTACTAGTGCCATCAGGAAAACAGATTCCCTCTTCATCCTCTACGGATTCCATAGGAGAGGTTGGCCTGCTAGTAAACAGACGCTGGCATGATGGCTCCGAATGGTAATATCTGAAGCTTACTCTCATGCAGATCTCCCTATTCCGGCTAATGTCTCTGCACACTCTACACGTAAGGTAGGTCCTTCTTGGGCAGCACAACAGGGTGCATCAGCAGAACAGATATGTAGGGCAGCCACATGGTCTTCCATAAAAACATTCATCAGACATTATGCCTTGGATACTTTTGCCTCTCATGACGCAGACTTCGGGCGAAAGGTCCTCCTGTGCAATCAGGAGCGTCCCCACCACTAAAATGGCTTTGGGAATCCCAATGTTATCCTGTGGATAATCCTGTGGACCCAGCCAGAGAAATAAACGTTATGGTAAGAACTTACCGTTGATAACGTGATTTCTCTTATGTCCACAGGTATCCACAGGTATCCCACCCTGATACATCTGATTTGAGGATCTAGACAAACACTAAAAACCTCTTCCTTCTTGTATGGAAGGGTGTGCATGTGTGTTCTTATCGCCTGTACAGGTCTCTACCTAATGTTCCTGCCTAAAATCGCTGTGGAAAGAACTGATCTGACTGAGTCAGTGGGCGGGACTATATAGTGGAGGCCCCAATGTATCCTGGGAGGCCAGAAAGCTCGTGACCGTGTTGGTGCCATTTTCGCTGTCGCTCGACAATATCCCAATGTTATCCTGTGGATACCTGTGGACATAAGAGAAATCACGTTATCAACGGTAAGTTCTTACCATAACGTTTATTTCTCCTAAGTCCACAGGGATCCCACCCTGATGCACCTGATTTGAGAATCTGTTACTCACTAAACTCTTCCCTCTTGCTTGGAAGAGTGTGCATGTGGGTTTTTCGCCTGAATAGGGTTCTACATAATGCTCCTGCCTATATGCTTTGGAAACAACTGATTTGACTGAGTCAGTGGGCGGGATTATATGGATGAGCCCGGTGCATTTTGGGAGGCCTGAAAGCTTGTGATCGTTTGGTGCCAATCCGCTGTCGCTCCATCATATCCCAATGTTATCCTGTGGACTTAGGAGAAATACCGTTATCAACTGTAAGTTCTTACCATAACGTATATATTTTTTTCAGTTACCAGTTTTCTGCCACGTCACGCTGCTTTTGCATATATTCACCCACAAGGTGGATGATAGGAAATATGGGCAGATTATTGAGGATGCACACACACTACTAGATATTAGGAGATTGTGGCCGAGAGTTCTCTTATGTCCTAGGGGATACTGGGAATCCATTTAGTATCATGGGCTATAGATGGCTCCACTTGGAGCCATGGGCACTATTGAAGTTTGATAAGGTGTGCTGGCTCCTCCTTCTATGCCCCTCCTACCAGACTCAGTTTAGAAAATGTTCCCAAAGGAGCAGGTCACATCTCTGGAAGCTCCTGAAGAGTTTTCTGCATTTATTTTGAAAGTTTGTTATTTTCAGGCAGGACTGGTTGGCACCAGCCTGCCTGCTTCGTGGGACTTAGTGGGGTTAGGCCGTTCCCCCTCCTTCCCCCTCAACAAGGGTTAACAGTCCCGTTCCCCGCTGACAGGATGCTCGCTCCTGAGGGAACTATTCGCAAGCCCCACCACGGAGAGTGTACATTCCCACAGCATGCCGCCACCCGTAACAGAGCCAGAAAAAAGAAGAGTGGTGAGTACTAAGCCGGCGTCCCAGTTAGCAGGTCGTTGGACATTATGCGGCATAAGGGTACGAAGACGCACTGTTTCTACACGGGGCGGAATGAGTCTCCAGACTTAAGAGGTAATTCAGAGTTGATCGCAGTAGCAAATTTGTTAGCAGTTGGGCAAAACCATGTGCACTGCAGGTGTGGTGGTAGATAGAACATTTGCAGAGAGAGTTAAATTTGGGTGGGTTATTTTGTTTCTGTGCAGGGTAAATACTGGCTGCTTTATTTTTAGACTGCAATTTAGATTTCAGTTTAAACCCACCACACCCAAATCTAACTGTCTCTGCACATGTTATATCTGCCCCCCCTGCAGTGCACATGGTTTTGCCCAACTGCTGACAAATTTGCTGCTGCAATCAACTCTGAATTAGGCCCATAGTACACGGTAGTGTACACAGTGGGGGTAATTCCAAGTTGATCGCAGCAGGAATTTTTTTTAGCAGTTGGGCAAAACTATGTGCACTGCAGTAGGGGGGGGGGGGGGGCAGAGAGAGTAAGATTTGGGTGGGTAATTTTGTTTCTGTGCAGGGTAAATACTGGCTGTTTTATGTTTACACTGCAATTTAGATTGCAGATTAAACTCACCACACCCAAATCTATCTCTCTCTGCACACAGGCTGGCAATACAGGCTTAAAAGGGGACTGTCTCCATTTTATGCATTTATTTAGACACTAAGCCAGTATAAGGAGGAGTGGTAAAACTGCGTGCCATTGAAGAGGCAGGGCTTCACTGTGAGTGGATCCAGCAGCTCACAGGCGCCATTTTACCCTACTGCAGCGGACACAGACTCTGGGTGACAGGGATGCGCAACTCCTCCGGAGAGCCTCCAGATTACCTCAGCGGTACCAGGGGGTCATATCAGGGGGTTACTATATATTAGTGTACTAAGTCCCTAATCTAGGTACTTAGTCTGCAACCCGGCTAAGCTTGGCTTTAGCGATAAGGGCGCTGTGTGCTGATCTATCCTCTCTGTCTCTTGGGAGGGCTCTCTGTGGGTTAATTGTGCATTTAACCTTTTCCTGTGTGTGTGCTGTCACTGCTGCAGTATGTCAAGCAAAGAGTGTTCCTCTTCTCCAGGGGGTTCATTAGTGTGTACTCAGGGTTTTATCCCTTCTCAGGCTAGTGGGGCTGAGCCAGCATGGCTGGACTCCATTAGGGGGATGATATCCACCATCTCTAATAAACTATTTCATAATGAGAAAGAGATGCAATACTTAAGACAGTCTATGGCTGAGTTTATGCAAAAGGTCTCAGTACTCAGACCAGCATCTCAGTCCTCTGCCATTTGTCCGCAAAAACGTACTTTGGCCCATATCCTGCATTCTGACTCTGATAATGAAGGTTCAGAAATGGAGGAAGGTGACGTGGACTTAGAGGCAGGGGAGGGCACTCTGTCACAGGGTGTAGAGGCTATCAGAGACGTCCTAAATATCCCTGATAAGGTGACAGAGGTATGTGAGGAATCTTTCTTTAATATAAAGAAAACATCCTCAGCCACTTTTCCTGTGTCAAGGGAACTAAATACCCTGTTTGAAGAACCGTGGATTAATCAAGATAAGAAATTTCAAATTCTTAGGCGGTTATCATCTTTTCCTTTTCCTCCTGAGGATAGGAAAAAATGGGAAAATCCACCAGTAGTGGTTACGTCAGTCTCCAGGCTCTCACATAAAATAGTACAACCTGTTCCTGGTGCAGCCTCCCTAAAGGATACAGTAAGATTCAGACTACCCTTTGTATACAGCAGCAGGGATGGCCCAGAGACCCACTATAGCATGTGGGTGGATTACTCGAGCCATTGCTAAATGGTCAAGTAATATAACTGAGGGGTTAGACACCTTACCTCAAGAGGAAATTGTTTTACTCCTGCAGCACATACAAGACTCTGTAAACTTTATGGTAGAAGCCATTAAAGAAATATGTTTGCTTAATGCATGCACTACAGTTATGTCAGTGTCAGCACGCAGGGGATTATGGCTGCATCAGTGGACTGCTGACACAGATTCCAAGAAAGGTGTGGAAGGCCTGCCTTTCACAGGTGAGGCATTATTTAGTGACGAACTCGACAAGTGAATCTCACGAGCTACTGCAGGTAAGTCCACTTATCTACCTTCTGCAGCTCCGCCAGCTAGGATAGCCTACTCAGAACCCAATTTACAGTCCTTTCGGACTGCCAAGTTTAAGGGTAAGGCCAGAGGTGCTAGAGGTAAAGCACACAAACCAATGACTGCTGTTTCACAGGAACAGAGCTCACGCTCTGGCTCCTCAAAACTTTCTGCATAACGGTGGACCGCGATGCCTGGAAGACAGGCAGGTGGGAGACCGGCTAAAATTCTTCAGTCACACCTGGACAAGACCTTGCCAGGATACGTGGGTCACAGACCTTATATCCCAGGGCTACAGGCTGGAGTTCAAGGATCTCCCACCTCACAGATTCTTCAGATCAGGCTTACTAGTTTCACAAGAAGCAAGAGTAACCTTACAAGAAGCCATTCAGAAACTGTTACAGACCCAGGTCATTGTTCCAGTTCTACCTCATCTACAAAACAACGGTTACTATTCCAGCTTGTTTGTAGTACCGAAACTGGACGGTTCGTTAAGACCGATCCTGAATCTCAAATCATTGAACCCATACTTATGAGTGTTCAAGTTCAAGATGGAGTCTCTGAGAGTGATGATCTCAAGTCTAAAAGAGCGGGAATTCCTGGCGTCTCTCGAAGTCAACTATGCATACCTTCACGCTCTGATCTGGCCGCCTCATCAGGCTTATCTACGGTTTGCACTGCAGGAATATCACTACCAGTTTCAGGCCCTTCCATTTGGTCTCTCCACAGCACAGAGAGTGTTCACCACAGTGATGGCAGAGATGTTGATGCTACTCCGCAGACGGGGAGTAAACGTGATTCCTTACCTGGACGATCTTCTGATAAAGGCTGCATCCAGGGAACAGTTGTTGGAAAATATTGCTCCTGGATCATGGGTGCATTCTAAACCTACCAAAATCTCACCTAAAACCAACGCAGAAGCTTCATTTCCTGGGAATGATACTGGACACGGAGTCTCAGAGTGTTTCTTCCCTTGGAAAAGGCAATGGTGATCCAGTCGACGGTTCGGCCCGTATTGAAGCCGACCCGAATCTCAATGCATCTGTGCATCCGCCTTCTGGGGAAATTGGTGGCTTCTTACGAAGCAATTCAGTACGGAAGGTTTCATGTGAGGACCTTCCAGCTGGATCTGTTAGACAAATGGTCCGGGTCGCATCTTCACATGCATCAGAGGATTCGTCTGTCGCCAAAAGCCAGGATCTCCCCCCTGTGGTGGCTACAAACATCTTACCTCGTCGAGGGTTGCAGGTTCAGGATTCACAGTTGGATTCTGCTAACCACAGACGCGAGCCTCAGAGTTTGGGGGACAGTCACCCAAGGGGTGCAGTTTCAAGGAAGTTGGTCAAGTCAGGAAAGCATTCTTCCAATAAACATTCTGGAACTCAGGGCGATCTACAACGCCCTTCTGCAGGCCTCATCTCTTCTTCAGAATCAGGCCATTCAAGTTCAGTCGGACAATGTGACAGCGGTAACTTACATCAACTGACAGGGCGGAATAAAAAGCAGAGCCGCAATGTTAGAGGTCTCAAGAATTCTCCTCTGGGAGGAAAAACACGCCGTGGTGTTGTCGCCAATTTTTATTCCGGGAGTAGACAACTGGGAAGCAGATTTCCTCGGCAGACACGACCTACACCACGGGGGAATGGGGACTCCACCCGGAGGTGTTCCAGTGGCTAACATGTCGGTGGGGGTATTCACAAATCGAAATGATGGCTTCTCAACTCAACAAGCAGCTCAAGCGGTATTGTTCCAGGTCAAGGGACCCGCAAGCCGTAGCGGTCGACGCCCTGACGACTCCATGGGTCTACGGGCTGGTGTACTTGTTTCCTCCCTTTCCTCTCATCACAAGAATTCTCAAGAGAATAAAAAGGGAAAGGGTTCAAGCAATTCTTACTGCTCTGGACTGGCCATGAAGGGCCTGTTATGCGGATCTTCTTAAGATGCTAATAGAAGATCCGTGGCCTCTACCTCTTCGAGAGGATCTTCTGCAACAGGGCCCGTTCATTTATCAATACTTACCATGGCTACATTTGATGGCATGGAAGTTGAACGGCTGATTCTAGGCAAGAGAGGGATTCCTGACAAGGTCATCCCGACTATGATCCAAGCCAGAAAGGGGGTAACGTCAATTACCATCGTATCTGGAAGAAATATGTGTCTTGATGTGAGAGCAAACAATATTCTGTGCTTTTTCTGCAGTCGGGAGTGGATATGGGACATGCCTAGGCTCCATAAAAGTTCAGATTTCGACCTTGTCTATTTTCTTTCAGAAACAATTGGCTTATCTCCCTGAGGTTCAGACGTTCTTAAAGGGTGTTCTTCATATCCAACCTCCCTTTGTGCCTCCTACAGCACCTTGGGATCTCAATTTGGTGTTGCAGTTCCTTCAATTGGACTGGTTTGAATCGTTGAAGGAGGTAGACGTAAAGTTCCTTACGTGGAAGACCGTCACTGTTGGCCTTGGCTTCAGCAAAATGTGTGTCGGAGCTGGGGGTGCTGTCTCACAAGAGCCCCTACTTAATTTTCCATGTGGACAGAGCTGAACTCAGGACTCATCAGTAATTTCTTCCTAAGGTGATGTCCGCGTTTCACATCAACCAATCTATTGTGGTTCCAGTTGTTACAGTTGCCTCTACTACTTCAAAGTCTTTGGATGTCGTAAGGCAAGCATGTCCAAACTGCGGCCCTCCAGCTGTTGTGAAACTACATATCCCAGCATGCCCTGACACAATTTTGCTGTCAGAGAATGCTAAAGCTGTGTCAGGGCATGCTGGGATGTGTAGTTTCTCAACAGCTGGAGGGCCGCAGTTTGGACATGCCTGTCGTAAGGGCTTTAAAGGTCTATGTGAAGAGAACAGCTCGTTACAGAAAATCGGACTCGCTGTTCTTTATTTTTGATGCCAATAAAATTGGGTGTCCTGCATTGAAGCAGTCCATTGCATGCTGGATCAGGCTCACTATCCAGCCTGCTTATTCCACGGCAGGTTTGCAGATTCCGAAATCTGTTCAAGCCCACTCTACTAGGTCTTGGGCGGCTGAGCTATCTGGGCCTCGGGGGGGGGAGTTCACCTTCCAAAGTCACATTTGGAGCCAACAAGGAGACTGCCCTTCCTGGGGAAGATACTCGACACGGAAGTGTAGAGGGTGTTTCTACTGGTGGAGATAGCATTGGTGATCCAATCAATGGTCCGGGATGTCCTGAAGCCAGCCCAGGTATCGGTTCATCAGTGCATTCGCCTTCTGGCGAAGATGGTAGCCTCCTACGAGGCTCTACAGTACGGAAGATTCCGTGCACGGTTCTTTCAGCTGGATCTCCTGGACAACTGGTTGGGATCACATCTTCACATGCACCAGCGGATACGCCTGTTGCCGAAAGCCAGGATTTCACTCCTCTGGTGGCTGCAAACTTCTCACCTACTCGAGGGCCGCAGGTTCGGGATTCAGAATTGGATCCTTCTAACCACGGATGCAAGCCTCAGGGGTTGGGGAGCAGTCACTCAAGGCGAAAACTTCCAAGGAAAGTGGTCAAGTCTCGAATCCATCCTTCCAATAAATATTCTGGAACAAATGGCCGTATACAACGCCCTTCTACAAGCGGCACATCTTCTGCGAGATCATGCCATTCAGGATCAATCGGACAATGTCACAGCAGTGTCCTACATAAACAGACAGGGTGGAACGAAGAGCAAAGCTGCAATGTCAGAGGTAACAAGAATCCTCCTCTGGGCAGAAAGGCATGCGTGGCGCTGTCTGCAATCTTCATTCCGGGAGTGGACAACTGGGAAGCGAACTTCCTGAGCAGACACAATCTCCATCCAGGAGAATGGGGCATCCACCCGGAGGTGTTCGCAGAGGTAACAAGCCGATGGGGTGTACCTCAAAAAGACATGATGGCTTCTCGCCTCAACAAGAAGCTTCGGAGGTACTGTTCCAGGTCAAGGGACACACAAGTATTGGCGGTGGATGCCCTGGTAACGCCGTGGGTGATCCAGTCAGTGTACATGTTCCCTCCACTTCCACTCATCCCAAGGATTCTCAAACTAATAAAAAGAGCAAGAGTTCAGGCGATCCTCATTGCTCCGGACTGGCCAAGAAGGGCTTGGTACACAGATCTTCTGGAATTACTACTGGAAGATTCAAGGCCTCTTCCTCTTTGTGAGGACCTTCTGCAACATGGGCCGTTTGCCTATCAAGACTTACGGCGGCTACGTTTGACGGCATGGAGGTTGAACGCCAAATCTTAGCTCGGAAGGGCATTCCGAACAAAGTCATTCCTACCCTGATACAGGCTAGGAAGGGAGTATCGTCTAAACATTACCATCGGATTTGGAAAAAGTATGTTTCTTGGTGTGAATCCAAGAAGTTTCCTGCAGTGGAGTTTCAATTAGGACGATTTATCCTCTTTCTGCAAGCAGGTGTGGATGTGGGCCTACGCTTGGGCTCCATAAATGTCCAGATTTTGGCTTTGTCCACTTTCTTCCAGAAACAATTGGCTGCTGTCCCTGAGGTTCAGACATTCTTGAAGGGGGTTCTGCACATCCAACCACCCTTTGTGCCTCCTACGGCACCTTGGGATCTTAATGTGGTGCTGCAGTTCCTGCAATCGGATTGGTTCGAGCCTTTACAGGAGGTGGACGTCAAGTTTCTTACTTGGAAGGTGGTCACACTATTGGCGCTGGCATCTGCTAGACGTGTGTCAGAATTGGGGGCATTGTCATGCAAGAGTCCCTACTTGATTTTCCATGAAGATAGAGCTGAGCTCAGAAGGCGTCAGCAATTTCTTCCAAAGGTTGTATTAGCTTTTCATATCAACCAACCTATTGTGGTGCCAGTGGCTACTGACTGCTCAATTACCTCAAAGTCCTTGGATGTTGTGCGGGCTTTGAAAATATATGTGAAGAGAACTTCTCGTTACAGGAAGTCGGACGCACTGTTAGTCCATTATGATCCCAACAAGGTTGGGTGTCCTGCTTCTAAGCAGTTTCTCGCTGGATCAGGTTTACTATCCACCATGCTTATTCTATGGCAGGCTTGCCAATTCCAAAATCTGTTAAGGCCCACTCTACTTGTAAAGTGGGTTCTTCCTGGGCAGCTGCTCAGGGTGTCTCGGCTTTACAGCTTTGCCGAGCAGCTACTTGGTCAGGGTCGAACACGTTTGCTAAGTTCTACAAGTTCGATACTTTGGCCTCTGAGGACCTAAAGTTTGGTCAATCTGTTCTGCAGGAACCTCAACACTCTCCCTCCCATACTGGGAGCTTTTGTACATCCCCATGGTACTAAATGGATCCCCAGCATCCTCTAGGACGTAAGAGAAAATAGGATTTTATATACCTACCGGTAAATCCTTTTCTAATTGTCTGTAGAGGATGATGGGCGCCCGTCCAGTGCTTCGTATTCCTGCATTGTTACTTGGTTAAGTATTGTTGGTTCAGTTTTTGCTGAATCGTTTCAAGTTGGTTAGCTTGGCTTTCCTTTGGTTATGTGTGAGCGGGTGGGAATCTCACCACTATCTGTGTATTTCCTTCTCTCGAAGTATGTCCATCTCCTCGGGCACAGTTTCTAGACTGGGTCTGGTAGGTGGGTGTTATGCACACCAGTGCCTGCAGGAAAGTACTGGTGTCAGAACTGTTATGCACTCCAGTGTCTGCAGGAATGTACTGGTGTTTGAACTGTTATGCAAAACAAATGGACTCACAGACAAACTGGGGAATATGACATAACGTACAAAGAAGGTGATAGGGTAACAAAATACACACAAAGTGAACAGAGAAGCCCAGAGGCTAAGGAACTGGGTATCTCCCTTGTATTAGAACTGCTAAGATGGAAAAAGCAAGATGTTGTGTTTTAATACGTAGAGAACCCGAAATGCTGTTGCTAAGGGCAACAGCAAAACCCTAAAGGGTTACCAACGGGTGTGGCAGTAAACTCCTTGGTCAGAGATGGAATGATAGACACAAGGAGAGTCCCCACAATCCTAATTCTCACTTGCAGTGCACAGGTTTTAGCTTACTGCCACTAAACTGACCCCTGACACCTAGCACAGTGAGACAGGATTAGACAGGCAAGTCTTAGAATACAGCCGCAAACTTGCTAAGTTCACAGAGTAGTAACAGAACCCCAGCAAGCTAAACGACTGACTCCAGTCTTACTGCTAGGTCTGGATTGGCAGAGTGTAATACCAAATCCCCAGGCCTATTTGCAGTAAGCAACAAACAAATACAAAGCTACACAGTACTGGCTAACTTTCATGAACTGACTAACCAACAAAGATTCAGCAGCATCTGCTTACCCTGAAAAGAGGCCTTATAAAGCAGGTGCTGTCCACGCCCCACTCAGACCTCACAGACTGTGAGCACAAAAACCAGCACCGGATCCCCTGCCGTGCACAGAGCCTATAACCACTGCACAGCAAAAGACCCGAACCGGAGTATCAGCTGCGCTCAGGTTACTCCACTAGCACTTGTCTCCCGGTTGCCATGACGACGTGGCAGCACAGGGCAGGAGACCCTAACAGTACCCCCCCTCTGACGAGGGGTCAAAGAACCCCTACCACCGGGTTTATCGGGGAACTGCGAGAAGAAAGAGCGTATCAGTCTGGGGGCATGAAGATCACAACTGCGCACCCACGACCGCTCCTCCGGGCCATACCCCTTCCAGTGCACCAAAAATGACAGCCGACCCCGAACCACCTTGGAGTCAAGAATCCTTTCAACAACAAACTCCCTCTGGCCACGTATCAGAAGAGGGGAAGGTCTTCCACTGGAAGAAGGATTACTAATCGCCCGTTTTAAAAGGGAACAATGAAATGTTTTATTGATACCCAAAGAACGGGGCAGATCTAACTGAAATGCCACCGGATTGATAACCCTGGTGATCTTATAAGGGCCGATGAACCGGGGCCCTAACTTATGAGATGGCTGTCTCAACTTCAAATTCTTGGTAGACAACCAGACGAAGTCTCCTAATTTGAAGCTGCAGGGTCTTTTCCGCTTATCAAAAACCCTTTTGGTCACTAATGACACAGACACAAGGGCTTTCTTCACTTTCCGCCAAATACCTCTAAGGACCGAAACCACAGAGGAACCACCAGGCGTGGAGTCCAGGGGGTCAAAAGAATTGGCCTTAGGATGATGCCCATACACACAAAGGAAGGGAGAGATCCCTGTAGCAGAGTGAGCCGCGTTGTTATAGGCAAACTCCGCCATGGACAGATGAGCAACCCAGTCAGTCTGACACTTGGAGACATAACACCTGAGGAACTGCTCCAAGGACTGGTTCACCCTTTCAGTCTGCCCATTAGACTGCGGATGGTAGCCTGACGACAAGCTGACAGAAATCTGGAGATCGGAACAAAATGCCCTCCAGAATTTGGCCACAAACTGGGATCCGCGGTCAGAGACCACATCAAGTGGCAACCCGTGGAGACGCACAACATGCAGCATAAATAATTCAGACAGGCGTCTGGCTGATGGCAGCCCAACCAGTGGAACGAAGTGCGCCATCTTCGAAAACCTGTCAACGACAACCCAGATGGCTGTCATCCCCGAGGATTTGGGCAAGTCCACCACAAAATCCATTGAAATGTGGGTCCATGGCTTAGATGGGATAGAGAGTGGATGTAATGGGCCAACAGGAACCCCTCTAGGAGTCTTATTTCGGGCACAGATGTCACATGCCCGAACCCACTGATCCACATCCTTAGCCACCGAGGGCCACCACACCGCCCTAGATAGCAACTCCCGAGTTCTGGCAATACCCGGGTGACCTGCCGACTTCTTGGCATGGAATTCCAGGAACACTCGCTGTCTTAACCTAGGAGGCACAAACAAAAGACCTACCGGAAGGTCTGGAGGAGCCTGCTCCTGTGCTCTAAGGACTAATGATAAGAGGTCCTGGGTAATGCCCACTTTAATACATGATGGGGAAACAATGGGCAACGGCTCCTCGGTGGTCTCCTGGATTGGAGCAAAACTCCGCGAGAGCGCATCAGCCTTGATGTTTTTTGACCCAGGGCGATATGTTATCAAAAAATTAAAGCGAGCAAAAAACAAAGCCCATCGTGCCTGCCTGGCATTGAGACGCTTCGCTGACTCTAAATATGCCAGATTCTTATGGTCAGTGAGAATTGAGACCACAAACTTAGCCCCCTCAAGCCAGTGTCTCCACTCCTCGAGTGCATCCTTAATAGCCAACAATTCCCGGTTACCCACGTCATAATTCATCTCGGCAGGCGAAAATTTACGGGAAAAGTAAGCACAGGGATGAAGGCGATTATCAGACACTCCCATCTGAGAAAGCACTGCCCCAATACCCATTTCAGAGGCATCCACCTCCACCACAAAAGGACGCTCTGGATCTGGGTGTCGCAGCACCTTGGCCGAAACAAATGCCCTTTTGAGACGGGCAAAAGCCGCTTTAGCCTCACAAGACCAGTGAGCAACATCCGCCCCTTTCTTAGTGAGTGCCACCAAGGGCGCCACTATAGACGAAAATCCAGCGATAAATCGTCTATAAAAATTCGCAAAGCCCAGGAAACGCTGAAGCGACTTCAAACTAGTGGGCTGCACCCAATCCAGGACTGCCTGTACCTTGGAACCCTCCATTTGGAAACCTTCTGGGGAGATAATATATCCTAGAAATGCGATTTGCTGAACTTCAAATTCGCACTTCTCCAGCTTCGCCCCAAGCCGGTGGTCTCTGAGTTTCTGGAGGACTAAGCGTACATGCTTCCGATGTTCCTCCAGGGAATGGGAGAAGATTAGGATGTCATCTAAGTATACAACTAAGAATCTATCCAAATATTCCCTGAGCACATCATTCATGAAATCCTGGAAGACTGCCGGGGCATTACAGAGCCCAAAAGGCATCACCAAATATTCATAATGCCCTGAGTGGGTATTAAAGGCAGTCTTCCATTCATCCCCCTCTCTTATTCGGATTAGATTGTACGCACCGCGTAGGTCAATCTTAGAAAAAATGGTGGCAGTACGAAGCTGGTCAAACAAGACCGAAATGAGAGGCAGTGGGTATGAGTTTTTAATCGTGATACGGTTCAATTCCCTGAAGTCGATGCAGGGTCGCAACGAACCGTCCTTTTTACCCACGAAGAAGAACCCCGACCCAACTGGAGACTGTGAAGGTCTGATAAATCCCTTAGCCAAGTTCTCCTGAATGTACTCTGCCATAGCCTGAGTCTCAGGACGTGACAGGGAGTACAACCTGCTCTTGGGAAGCTTAGCATTTGGCAACAAATCAATGGCACAGTAATAGGGGCGATGGGGAGGTAGTACCTCTGCAACTTTTTTGGAGAACACGTCCGCAAAATCGGCATAACACCCTGGCAATCCTGGCAAACTTAGCTGCGAGAGCCTGACTGGAAGGCTCAAGCAACTCCTGAAACAATCAGTACCCCAACTAAGAATCTCCCCAGAGACCCAGTCAAATTGAGGATTGTGGGCCCTTAACCAGGGTAACCCCAACACCAATGGGGCAAAAGTACAGACAGTCACATAAAAGGACAATTTTTCAGAGTGTGTGGCTCCAATAAACAAAGAAATCTGGCTAGTGCAAGAGGTAATTTTACCTTGGGATAATGGTTCCCCGTTTAACCCACAAATCTCAATTTCCGTTGCCAAGGGTACTAAGGGAACAGAGTGTTTCAGGGCGAATTGGCGGTCCATAAAAACCCCGTCGGCCCCACTGTCCACAAAGGCCTCAGTCTTGACAGTTTGACCGAGGATCTTCAAGGTCACCGGAATGATAAAAGTCTTCTTGGGAAATTCTGACTTCTGGCCTGACAGGATATTTCCCATCACCCTCAGGCCCTGAAGTTTTCCGGCTTTTCTGGGCATGATACTACCACATGACCTTTATTCCCACAGTACAAACACAACCCCTGCTGTCTCCTCCGCGTCTTCTCACGCGAGGAGAGGCGGGTAGCCCCAATCTGCATAGGCTCCTCAGAAAATTCCTCAGAGTCTGAGGTTCCCTTGGGAAGGAAGGAAATCTCAGTCTCCCTTTCAAGCCTACGCTCTCTCAGCCGTCTATCCACCCGGATGGATAACTGCATGAGCTGATCCAAGCTATCAGGCAAGGGATATTGTACCAGTTGGTCCTTTATCTGGTTAGAAAGACCTCTTCGGTACTGGTGTCTCAGGGCTGGGTCATTCCACTGGGTATCATGGGCCAACCTCCGAAACTCCGTACAGTAAACCTCAACTGGCCTTCGCCCTTGCTTAAGGATCGAAATCTGAGCCTCGGCTGAGGCCGTCTTGTCAGGGTCATCATACAACATGCCCAGTGCCGTAAAAAAAGCATCAACACTTTTAAGCGACGGACAGTCAGGCTGCAACCCATATGCCCAGACCTGTGGGTCTCCTTGTAGCAAGGAAATCACTATGCCCACCCGCTGAATCTCCGACCCAGAAGACTGAGGCCTAAGCCGGAAGTATAGCTTGCAGCTCTCCTTGAAACAAAAGAACTGCGAGCGATCTCCAGAAAAACGATCCGGGAGATTTACTTTCAGCTCCTTAACCCCTGCAGGTGCTGCTGCTGCGGGAGCTCTGCCAGCAGCCTGGGAGGTGTGCATTTTAATGGACAAATCAGTAAATTGTCGAGTCAGGACCTGCACCTGATCGACCACCTGTTGCAACGTATTTTGAGGGGTATGCTCCATATTCCCACAAAATTTCAACAGGAGTATTAGGCTGCTGAATATGTTATGCACACCAGTGCCTGCAGGAAAGTACTGGTGTCAGAACTGTTATGCACTCCAGTGTCTGCAGGAATGTACTGGTGTTTGAACTGTTATGCAAAACAAATGGACTCACAGACAAACTGGGGAATATGACATAACGTACACAGAAGGTGATAGGGTAACAAAATACACACAAAGTGAACAGAGAAGCCCAGAGGCTAAGGAACTGGGTATCTCCCTTGTATTAGAACTGCTAAGATGGAAAAAGCAAGATGTTGTGTTTTAATACGTAGAGAACCCGAAATGCTGTTGCTAAGGGCAACAGCAAAACCCTAAAGGGTTACCAACGGGTGTGGCAGTAAACTCCTTGGTCAGAGATGGAATGATAGACACAAGGAGAGTCCCCACAATCCTAATTCTCACTTGCAGTGCACAGGTTTTAGCTTACTGCCACTAAACTGGCCCCTGACACCTAGCACAGTGAGACAGGATTAGACAGGCAAGTCTTAGAATACAGCCGCAAACTTGCTAAGTTCACAGAGTAGTAACAGAACCCCAGCAAGCTAAACGACTGACTCCAGTCTTACTGCTAGGTCTGGATTGGCAGAGTGTAATACCAAATCCCCAGGCCTATTTGCAGTAAGCAACAAACAAATACAAAGCTACACAGTACTGGCTAACTTTCATGAACTGACTAACCAACAAAGATTCAGCAGCATCTGCTTACCCTGAAAAGAGGCCTTATAAAGCAGGTGCTGTCCACGCCCCACTCAGACCTCACAGACTGTGAGCACAAAAACCAGCACCGGATCCCCTGCCGTGCACAGAGCCTATAACCACTGCACAGCAAAAGACCCGAACCGGAGTATCAGCTGCGCTCAGGTTACTCCACTAGCACTTGTCTCCCGGTTGCCATGACGACGTGGCAGCACAGGGCAGGAGACCCTAACAGTGGGGCATAGAGGGAGGAGCCAACCCACACTATTAAACTCTTAAAGTGCCCATGGCTCCTAGTGGACCCGTCTATACCCCATGGTACTAAATGGAACCCCAGCATCCTCTACAGACTACGAGAAAAGGATTTACCGGTAGGTATATAAAATCCTATTTTTTTGGGTGTCGTTTTCTTCGTAAAGCGACCGGGGGACCCCAATTAGTGCACCATGTCCCCTCGCATGGCTTGCTTCAAGCGCCATGTTTCGGGCAAGGTGCCTTGCTCTGCTACCGCTGTGCTCGGCACAGGTTACTATTCCCAGTCGTAGTCTACATGTATTGTAAAGAATGAAAAAGTGCAAAAAAACTATTTAAAAAAAAAAAACTCATGTCGACCTTTCATGTGTTGACATTTGCCATGTCAACCTGACCATATTGACAATGTCAACCTAATGCATGTCGACCAATAGTGATTGACCTAATGACTGGCGACCTAAGTGAGGTCGACCAAAAGACCGGATACCATGACGGGTGTGGTATGAAAAGTTGACATACAGAATGCTAACACGGATAGTATGTCGACATTCACAAAAGTAAACATGGTTTAAATATCAACATGTTAGTAATGTCAACATACTGTGTTTTTTTTACTTATTTTAGCCTAACCGGGAAAAAAAAAACCTAAACATGTAATGTCAACATATTAAATGACAACATTCTGACTGGAACCCAATATGATATCTATACTACTTGCACTGTGTATAGCAGAGATTTTCAAGTCCCGCAACAGGTCATGTTTTGTGGATTTCTTTAATCATGCACAGGTGAGTTCATCTCTTACACAGACTGAGATCCTGAAAACATGACCTGTCTGGAAAACCTGAGGGTTGAGGTTGAGAAACACTGTTGTATTGTATGCACTCTGCAGACTTACTGGGGGAGATTCAAATGTTTGAAAAGTTGGTTGGGTGTCTGTTTTTTCCTGTCTATTAGATAGGAAAAAACAGACACCCAACCAACTTTTCAAACATTTGAATCTCCCCTACTGTGTTTTTGGTTGGGTTCTCTATTATACAAAAGAACTGTTGTCTGTTGTTAGTCATCTGTATCACCATAGTGTAAATATCAATACTGGTAATGTGATACGCATCCATATATGGATAGGACACTGTTATGTTTGCACAACCAGTCATGCTTACACTTACAGTCACAACGTAACTGGAAAAGATCACGTGGTGTTCTTGCTTCCAGCCTTTTGCTTTATGTAGTAGCATTCTCCATTAGGATTTTAAATCATTACTTACTCTCTCAGAACGGATCCATATTTCTAATTCCACATAACTACAGACCTACCACCTGCAGAATATTAAGGCAGTTTTTTTTTTTTTATGGCTGCTATGGAGTATGTAGGTAGAAACAGGCATATTTCTGAAATCTGGAGCATAAGAACGATGCTATATAGTTTGCAGCAACCGAACACAACAGACCCCACCCCCTCATCAGATACCACCCACTCATCAGACTTCACCCCAATAAGGGCTACATCCATACATTTCCCAGGCTGGATTTCCATCCCTCTCCGCCCCTGGACACTCCACTTCTCGTGGCTGGCCACACACCTCAAGCTTGGGATTCTATCACTGTCTTACCTGGTGGGGCTCAAGGGCGTAGCTACCATAGGTACAGGCAGTGCAGGTGCTATGGGGCCCACCTTTCCTGTCAAAGTTACATGTGTAATATACATTTTTTGCCACTGGGTGGTACGTAGGGGTCCTTTCAAATGTTTTCCTTGGGGCCTGTAATATATCTAGGTATGCTCCTGGACATACTCATTGTAGTGTGGTATAAAATTAACTGGAGGGCATTTTAATGTTATATAATATGAACCGGGGCACTGTAATGAGGCACTATATGAACGGGGAGCACTATATATCATAATGTGAGTTGGGGGTACTGTGTGGCATAATGTGTACTGGCAGCTCTGAAATGTGACATAGGGTGAACTTAAGCACTAATACGATTCATAAAAGAAACTAGGGCACTACTTTGAAGCATAACATTAAATTAGGCTCTACTATGCTTCAGAAAATGAACTAGGGCATAGAGCATAAAATTAGAGCATAAAATTAATTATAGAGCATAAAATTAACTGCTGCTGCAGAGAAGTGTCTCTCTAGAAGCATTGGGATGGGGGCCCCCTGAAAATGTTGCTATGGGGCCCACAAAGTTCTGGCTACGCCCCTGGTGGGGCTCTTCATGCCCCAGTGTGAGACGCTGTTTGGAGCTTTGTCAAACATAATAATAATAATAATAATAATAATACATGGGTATGCAGATTGGCTTGTATGGACATTCGTGTGTGCTTGACATTATAGGATTGTAAAATGAAATTATTAGAATACTGCATGCTGGGCACAGTAAGGAAAATAAGCCTATGGGCTGGGTACCAATACATGCTTACCATAATGACAGTCACTTGCTAGCCAACAGGGCCAGTTCTAGACCTTGTGGCACCCAGGGCGAAAGTTTCCTTTGGCCCCAGTAACTGTTATGCCCCCTGCAGCTGTGCCCCCAGTAGCTGTTATGCCCCCTGCAGCTGTGCCCCCATTAGTTGTTGCCCCAGTAGTTGTGCCCCCTGCAGCTGTGCCCCCATTAGTTGTGCCCCCTGCAGCTGTGCCCCCATTAGTTGTGGCCCCAGTAGTTGTGCCCCCATTAGTGTGCCCCCTGCAGCTGTGCCCCCAGTAGTTGTGCCCCCTGCAGCTGTGCCCCCATTAGTTGTGGCCCCAGTAGTTGTGCCCCGTGCAGCTGTGCCCCCATTAGTTGTGCCCACAAGTAGCTGTGCACCTAGTAAAAAAAAAAAAAAAATACTTACAAGCCCCGTTCCTGTTCCCGACCACTGCACTCCGTCTCCGCCGCCGGCACCGCTCCTCTGATCTATGGGAGAGACGTCATGACGTCTCTCCCATAGCGCTGCACAGAAAGTAGAGAAGTGCACTTGAAATTTTTCGGGTTTTGTGTTTTGGTTTTGGGTTCGGTTCCGCGGCCGTGTTTTGGGTTCGACCGCGTTTTGGCAAAACCTCACCGAATTTTTTTTGTCGGATTCGGGTGTGTTTTGGATTCGGGTGTTTTTTTCAAAAAACACTAAAAAACAGCTTAAATCATAGAATTTGGGGGTCATTTTGATCCCAAAGTATTATTAACCTCAAAAACCATAATTTCCACTCATTTTCAGTCTATTCTGAATACCTCACACCTCACAATATTATTTTTAGTCCTAAAATTTGCACCGAGGTCGCTGGATGACTAAGCTAAGCGACCCTAGTGGCCGACACAAACACCTGGCCCATCTAGGAGTGGCACTGCAGTGTCACGCAGGATGGCCCTTCCAAAAAACACTCCCCAAACAGCACATGACGCAAAGAAAAAAGAGGCGCAATGAGGTAGCTGTGTGAGTAAGATAAGCGACCCTAGTGGCCGACACAAACACCTGGCCCATCTAGGAGTGGCACTGCAGTGTCACGCAGGATGGCCCTTCCAAAAAACACTCCCCAAACAGCACATGACGCAAAGAAGAAAAAAAGAGGCGCAATGAGGTAGCTGTGTGAGTAAGCTAAGCGACCCTAGTGGCCGACACAAACACCTGGCCCATCTAGGAGTGGCACTGCAGTGTCACGCAGGATGGCCCTTCCAAAAAACACTCCCCAAACAGCACATGACGCAAAGAAGAAAAAAGAGGCGCAATGAGGTAGCTGTGTGAGTAAGCTAAGCGACCCTAGTGGCCGACACAAACACCTGGCCCATCTAGGAGTGTCACTGCAGTGTCACGCAGGATGGCCCTTCCAAAAAACACTCCCCAAACAGCACATGACGCAAAGAAGAAAAAAAGAGGCGCAATGAGGTAGCTGTGTGAGTAAGCTAAGCGACCCTAGTGGCCGACACAAACACCTGGCCCATCTAGGAGTGGCACTGCAGTGTCACACAGGATGGCCCTTCCAAAAAACACTCCCCAAACAGCACATGACGCAAAGAAGAAAAAAAGAGGCGCAATGAGGTAGCTGTGTGAGTAAGCTAAGCGACCCTAGTGGCCGACACAAACACCTGGCCCATCTAGGAGTGGCACTGCAGTGTCACGCAGGATGGCCCTTCCAAAAAACACTCCCCAAACAGCACATGACGCAAAGAAGAAAAAAAGAGGCGCAATGAGGTAGCTGTGTGAGTAAGCTAAGCGACCCTAGTGGCCGACACAAACACCTGGCCCATCTAGGAGTGGCACTGCAGTGTCACGCAGGATGGCCCTTCCAAAAAATACTCCCCAAACAGCACATGACGCAAAGAAAAAAAGAGGCGCAATGAGGTAGCTGTGTGAGTAAGCTAAGCGACCCTAGTGGCCGACACAAACACCTGGCCCATCTAGGAGTGGCACTGCAGTGTCACGCAGGATGGCCCTTCCAAAAAACACTCCCCAAACAGCACATGACGCAAATAAAAATGAAAGAAAAAAGAGGTGCAAGATGGAATTGTCCTTGGGCCCTCCCACCCACCCTTATGTTGTATAAACAGGACATGCACACTTTAACCAACCCATCATTTCAGTGACAGGGTCTGCCACACGACTGTGACTGAAATGACGGGTTGGTTTGGACCCCCACCGAAAAAGAAGCAATTAATCTCTCCTTGCACAAACTGGCTCTACAGAGGCAAGATGTCCACCTCATCATCATCCTCCGATATATCACCGTGTACATCCCGCTCCTCACAGATTATCAATTCGTCCCCACTGGAATCCACCATCTCAGCTCCCTGTGTACTTTGTGGAGGCAATTGCTGCTGGTCAATGTCTCCACGGAGGAATTGATTATAATTCATTTTAATGAACATCATCTTCTCCACATTTTCTGGAAGTAACCTCGTACGCCGATTGCTGACAAGGTGAGCGGCGGCACTAAACACTCTTTCGGAGTACACACTGGAGGGAGGGCAACTTAGGTAGAATAAAGCCAGTTTGTGCAAGGGCCTCCAAATTGCCTCTTTTTCCTGCCAGTATAAGTACGGACTGTCTGACGTGCCTACTTGGATGCGGTCACTCATATAATCCTCCACCATTCTTTCAATGGTGACAGAATCATATGCAGTGACAGTAGACGACATGTCCGTAATCGTTGTCAGGTCCTTCAGTCCGGACCAGATGTCAGCATCAGCAGTCGCTCCAGACTGCCCTGCATCACTGCCAGCGGGTGGGCTCGGAATTCTGAGCCTTTTCCTCGCACCCCCAGTTGCGGGAGAATGTGAAGGAGGAGATGTTGACAGGTCGCGTTCCGCTTGACTTGACAATTTTGTCACCAGCAGGTCTTTGAACCCCAGCAGACTTGTGTCTGCCGGAAAGAGAGATACAAGGTAGGTTTTAAATCTAGGATCGAGCACGGTGGCCAAAATGTAGTGCTCTGATTTCAACAGATTGACCACCCGTGAATCCTTGTTAAGCGAATTAAGGGCTCCATCCACAAGTCCCACATGCCTAGCGGAATCGCTCCCTTTTAGCTCCTCCTTCAATGCCTCCAGCTTCTTCTGCAAAAGCCTGATGAGGGGAATGACCTGACTCAGGCTGGCAGTGTCTGAACTGACTTCACGTGTGGCAAGTTCAAAAGGTTGCAGAACCTTGCACAACGTTGAAATCATTCTCCACTGCGCTTGAGACAGGTACATTCCACCTCCTATATCGTGCTCAATTGTATAGGCTTGAATGGCCTTTTGCTGCTCCTCCAACCTCTGAAGCATATAGAGGGTTGAATTCCACCTCGTTACCACTTCTTGCTTCAGATGATGGCAGGGCAGGTTCAGGCGTTTTTGGTGGTGCTCCAGTCTTCTGTACGTGGTGCCTGTATGCCGAAAGTGTCCCGCAATTCTTCTGGCCACCGACAGCATCTCTTGCACGCCCCTGTCGTTTTTAAAAAAATTCTGCACCACCAAATTCAAGGTATGTGCAAAACATGGGACGTGCTGGAATTTGCCCATATTTAATGCACACACAATATTGCTGGCGTTGTCCGATGCCACAAATCCACAGGAGAGTCCAATTGGGGTAAGCCATTCCGCGATGATCTTCCTCAGTTGCCGTAAGAGGTTTTCAGCTGTGTGCGTATTCTGGAAACCGGTGATACAAAGCGTAGCCTGCCTAGGAAAGAGTTGGCGTTTGCGAGATGCTGCTACTGGTGCCGCCGCTGCTGTTCTTGCGGCGGGAGTCCATACATCTACCCAGTGGGCTGTCACAGTCATATAGTCCTGACCCTGCCCTGCTCCACTTGTCCACATGTCCGTGGTTAAGTGGACATTGGGTACAACTGCATTTTTTAGGACACTGGTGAGTCTTTTTCTGAGGTCCGTGTACATTCTCGAAATCGCCTGCCTAGAGAAGTGGAACCTAGATGGTATTTGGTAACGGGGGCACACTACCTCAAGAAATTGTCTAGTTCCCTGTGAACTAACGGCGGATACCGGACGCACGTCTAACACCAACATAGTTGTCAAGGCCTCAGTTATCCGCTTTGCAACAGGATGACTGCTGTGATATTTCATCTTCCTCGCAAAGGACTGTTGGACAGTCAATTGCTTGGTGGAAGTAGTAAAAGTGGGCTTACGACTTCCCCTCTGGGATGACCATCGACTCCAGCAGCAACAACAGCAGCGCCAGCAGCAGTAGGCGTTACACGCAAGGATGCATCGGAGGAATCCCAGGCAGGAGAGGACTCGTCAGAATTGCCAGTGACATGGCCTGCAGGACTATTGGCATTCCTGGGGAAGGAGGAAATTGACACTGAGGGAGTTGGTGGGGTGGTTTGCGTGAGCTTGGTTACAAGAGGAAGGGATTTACTGGTCAGTGGACTGCTTCCGCTGTCGCCCAAAGTTTTTGAACTTGTCACTGACTTATTATGAATGCGCTGCAGGTGACGTATAAGGGAGGATGTTCCGAGGTGGTTAACGTCCTAACCCCTACTTATTACAGCTTGACAAAGGCAACACACGGCTTGACAAATGTTGTCCGCATTTCTGTTGAAATACTTCCACACCGAAGAGCTGATTTTTTTGGTATTTTCACCAGGCATGTCAACGGCCCTATTCCTCCCACGGACAACAGGTGTCTCCCCGGGTGCCTGACTTAAACAAACCACCTCACCATCAGAATCCTCCTTGTCAATTTCCTCCCCAGCGCCAGCAACACCCATATCCTCCTCATCCTGGTGTACTTCAACACTGACATCTTCAATCTGACTATCAGGAACTGGACTGCGGGTGCTCCTTCCAGCACTTGCAGGGGGCGTGCAAATGGTGGAAGGCGCATGCTCTTCACGTCCAGTGTTGGGAAGGTCAGGCATCGCAACCGACACAATTGGACTCTCCTTGTGGATTTGGGATTTGGAAGAACGCACAGTTCTTTGCGGTGCTTTTGCCAGCTTGAGTCTTTTCATTTTTCTAGCGAGAGGCTGAGTGCTTCCATCCTCATGTGAAGCTGAACCACTAGCCATGAACATAGGCCAGGGCCTCAGCCGTTCCTTGCCACTCCGTGTGGTAAATGGCATATTGGCAAGTTTACGCTTCTCCTCCGACAATTTTATTTTAGATTTTGGAGTCCTTTTTTTACTGATATTTGGTGTTTTGGATTTTACATGCTCTGTACTATGACATTGGGCATCGGCCTTGGCAGACGAAGTTGCTGGCATTTCATCGTCTCGGCCATGACTAGTGGCAGCAGCTTCAGCACGAGGTGGAAGTGGATCTTGATCTTTCCCTAATTTTGGAACCTCAACATTTTTGTTCTCCATATTTTAATAGGCACAACTAAAAGGCACCTCAGGTAAACAATGGAGATGGATGGATACTAGTATACTTATGGATGGACGAGCGACTGCCGACACAGAGGTAGCTACAGCCGTGGACTACCGTACTGTGTCTGCTGCTAATATAGACTGGATGATAATGAGATGAAATTAATATATATATATATATATATAATATCACTAGTACTGCAGCCGGACAGGTATATATATTTATTATGTAATGACTGATGACGGACCTGCTGGACACTGTCAGCTCAGCAGCACCGCAGACTGCTACAGTAAGCTACTATAGTAGTATGTATCAAGAAGAAAGAGAAAAAAAAACCACGGGTAGGTGGTATACAATTATGGATGGACCAGCGACTGCCGACACAGAGGTAGCTACAGCCGTGGACTACCGTACTGTGTCTGCTGCTAATATAGACTGGATGATAATGAGATGAAATTAATATATATATATATATATAATATCACTAGTACTGCAGCCGGACAGGTATATATATTTATTATGTAATGACTGATGACGGACCTGCTGGACACTGTCAGCTCAGCAGCACCGCAGACTGCTACAGTAAGCTACTATAGTAGTATGTATCAAGAAGAAAGAGAAAAAAAAAACCACGGGTAGGTGGTATACAATTATGGATGGACCAGCGACTGCCGACACAGAGGTAGCTACAGCCGTGGACTACCGTACTGTGTCTGCTGCTAATATAGACTGGATGATAATGAGATGAAATTAATATATATATATATATATATATATATATATATATATCACTAGTACTGCAGCCGGACAGGTATATATATTTATTATGTAATGACTGATGACGGACCTGCTGGACACTGTCAGCTCAGCAGCACCGCAGACTGCTACAGTAAGCTACTATAGTAGTATGTATCAAGAAGAAAGAGAAAAAAAAAACCACGGGTAGGTGGTATACAATTATGGATGGATCAGCGACTGCCGACACAGAGGTAGCTACAGCCGTGGACTACCGTACTGTGTCTGCTGCTAATATAGACTGGATGATAATGAGATGAAATTAATATATATATATATATATATATATATATATATAATATCACTAGTACTGCAGCCGGACAGGTATATATATTTATTATGTAATGACTGATGACGGACCTGCTGTACACTGTCAGCTCAGCAGCACCGCAGACTGCTACAGTAAGCTACTATAGTAGTATGTATCAAGAAGAAAGAAAAAAAAAAAAACACGGGTAGGTGGTATACATATACAATTATATATATATTATATACAATTATATATATATATATATATATATATATATTAAACTGGTGGTGATTAATTAAACTGGTGGTCAGGTCACTGGTCACACTATCAGCAACTTGCAAGTAGTACTCCTAAGCAGACAATCACAATATATACTGGTGGTCAGTGTGGTCACAATGGCAGTGTGGCACTCTGGCAGCAGAGTGCCAGCAAAAGTGTGCACTGTACGTTAAAATATGTACTCCTGCTCTCAGACTCTAACTGCTCCCCACTGTCTCCCCCACAAGTCAGATATACAGTCACACTATCACTTCAGCAAGTAGTAGTACTCCTCCTAATGCTCCCCAAAATTACTAAAGTAAATAATACTGTGTCTCTCTTTACTCTAGTAGTCTCACTCTCTATAAACGGAGAGGACGCCAGCCACGTCCTCTCCCTATCAATCTCAATGCACGTGTGAAAATGGCGGCGACGCGCGGCTCCTTATATAGAATCCGAGTCTCGCGATAGAATCCGAGCCTCGCGAGAATCCGACAGCGCGATGATGACGTTCGGGCGCGCTCGGGTTAACCGAGCAAGGCGGGAAGATCCGAGTCGCTCGGACCCGTGTAAAAAAAACTGAAGTTCGGGCGGGTTCGGTTTCCGAGGAACCGAACCCGCTCATCTCTAACAGAAAGGTCCTCTCCGCGAAGGGAAACTAGACGCTACCCTCACTGCGCGTCTAGATTTCCTTCGCGGAGAGGACCTTTTCAAAACCACCGCCGCCGCCATCCTAGTTAATAACAGCTATTGCCACAGCGGCAGCGCCCCCGGGACAGCGGCGCCCTGGGCAAAAGTACTGCTTGCCCGTGGCAAGAGCCGCTACTGCTAGCTAATTCTGGTTGGCTCATTGTAAATCCATCTGACAGGTAATTTCTCCATTGCTTGAGCCCAGGGCCGGATTATGGTCCACATAGGCCTGGAGCTAAAAATGATCAAGGGCCTATTGTGAGAAGTTGAGGAGTGTGGCTAATGCTGCATGGGTGTGGCCAGTGCTGTGTGGGCGTGCACACTCCGTACACTATAAGCCCCAATGTCTCCCAAAATATGTAAAAGTAGAATAACGGCATCAATTTGTGAGGAAATTAGAAATATAATTTTAATTCTTATAATTTATGGCATCCATGTGACCAGCTGGAAAGTTCATCATCTTCATGTTGTCACAGTGATGGGAGCCTATTTTATGATTCTGTGAGCGTGTTTTTGCAATAATGCATATTATGCTCTCAGAACAAATGTTTAAAAATTGTCTGTTTTCCTGGCATGGGATACGGTCATTAGGTCGACCACACTTAGGTCAGTCATTAGGTCCACCACTATTGGTCGACATGCATTAGGTTGACATTGTCACTAGGTCGACATACATTTTTCACTTTTTTATTGTATTTACTTTTTCATACTTTCCGATCCACGTGGACTACGATTGGGAATAGCAACCTTTCGCGAAGCATGGCGAGTAAAGCGAGCCATGCGAGGGGACACAGTGCACTAATTGCAGTTCCCCGCCACTTTACAAAGGAAACGACACTAAAAAAAGTAAAAAATCTCATGTCAACCCTTATTCCACGTCAACCTTGTTCAAGTCGACCTAATGCATGTCGACCAATAGTGGTCGATCTAATTACTGTCGACCTAAGTGTGGTCGACCTAATGACCCATACCCCCTGGCATTAACTGGGCACATATTCTGTGGGCGCAGACTTCCATGTATCTTACGATTGCTACAAATTTCCATATGCACATAATTATTTTATTTGCATTTTAAATATGCGTTCGAACTCAGCATGTGACTGATCCCTTGGGGTAAATTTACTAAAGCTTCTAAAACAGAATTGGTGATGTTGCCCAAAGGCAACCAATCAGATGCTATCATTTTCTAAAAGGAAATAGAGAAATGATAGACAGCATAAGATTGGTTGCTATGGGCAGTATCACCAATTCTCTGTTTTAGAGGATTTAGTAATTTTTTCTTGTGTGCAGCGTGTGCTAAATGCTTACAGATAATGATGTAACTTTTCTTCGGCAGGGTCCACAGGTTATCCACAAGATAACAATGGGATATGATGATGCGACAGCGGATTTGCACCAATCGGTCAAAACTTTTCCGGCCTCCCAGCATGCCATGGGCCCGTCCATATATCCCCACCTCCTTGCTCAGGCAAATCAGTTTTTTGTTTGGTGCGGCAGGAGCCGGACCATGGTCACAGGGCTGCTGTGTTTGGCAGCCCTAAGATTTCTTATTTTATTTTTATAGTCTTACTATTTTTTGAGTGATCTTTCTAAACAGCGTCTTATACGTACCTTTAAAAGAGTCGCTCCAACAACTCTCCGCCGGGTCGCGACAACACTCACCCACGAGTACAGTGCTGTTTCAGTTGGCGTCTGTGTCGGATTTACTAGCAGGTCCAGCAGATGTTACCAGGCTGTGAATGGAGCACGGGGAGAAGGGAAGGCATCGATTCCGCTTAGAAGGGGAATACGGACACAGCCGCACTGTTTTGGGAAGGAGACCGCCAAACATTCGCTGACGCGGCTGCCACCTCGGGTGCACCAGTGCTAGGCCTTAGGGATCAGAGGCTCCAGGATTAATATGAGGTTGCGATCCCTAGGGTTGATGTCAGCAGAGGGGAGTCAGACGCTCTACTGGTCACCCCTCCCCCCGGTTCATGACCAGTTTCCTCCAAGTCTCCCGCCATGAACTGTTTCCCGCTTCCATCTCAGACGCTGTACACGTAGGGGACCCAGTCGCAGCATAGGCGGCTGTGTGACTGGTGCATCTGTGTTCACTATAGGTTCATGGAGCGGCAGTGTACACTAGTAGCGTCTGGATCCACTCAGCGTTCGCTAACGTATTGATCGTCCTGGAAACAAGGTGAGTCTCCCTGTATCCCACTCTATTGAGTACAGGTTATACAGCAATCAGTCTCTATCTACCTTTTGAGTACGAATAGTAAGATAAAGTGCCTACTGCATATGAGTCTGTATACATTTACTGTTGCTTCTTTCGCATTTGCGTTTGAATACGTTAGATCTGTTTAAAACATGATGCAGTAATATGTTCTCCTACATACTTAAATGTAGCTGTAGTTGATGTGCTCAAATTGCTTAATATACTAATGTATAACATGTGACTGACTGCTAGTGTGATTGCTGACTTTACTATATTTCTGTCAGTTTGTTTATTCCGATACTCAATGCCGGTGCATGGGTAGGGTCGGATTGTATATCACTTAAAAAAAATGAAAGTGATTACAGTCACAAATTGTGTAGTACACTGTGGAAGTGTTGATTATCATGTCTAAAAGGGGGTACTGATGGGAGAGATGTGTGCTGAGCGATCTTAACACAGACCGCTCAGCACACATCTCTCCCCCGCTCAGCACAGCGCGATGTGTTAAGCGAAGGGGGGGGCGGGGACGGGGGGGCGCTCACGTCAAACAATGGTGAAATGAGCGACCCGCTAGATTGAGCCTGCATGCAAGCTCAATCTAGCACTGGCGACAGTGATGCGCAGGGCCTTGCATCGTTATCGCTGGGGGGAATACACACGACAGATCCATGCTTAAAATCTAATCGTGTGCAAATTGTTTTAGCTTTCATCAGGGGTTAATGAAAAGTACAAGACAGATTCAGGTACAGGTGGATCCACCTTGGGCTATGTTTGCACAGACTTTATCCAGTATAGCTGAACGGATAATTCCTCCAACTCCTGTACCAGGGATAGGTTACACTATTAACCCTTACATGCAGCTCCCCACCTATGGTGTATCACTTCCAGCAGCAACTTCTCAAAAGAAACAAGCTGATAAACCGGTGGTAAGTAAATTTTCACCTTCACAGGCTACACATGATTCAGATGAGGATTCATTGGAAGATGAAAGATCAATTAATTCTACTTTGGCATACGAAGAGGAGGAGGAAGGTCTCAGCTCAGTGGCTATAGCTGAGTTAATTAAAGTAATGAAAGCCATTCTATACTTAGAGGAATCAGCAGAGCCTGTGTTAAAAACCAAGGCACATGTGTTTAAACGTCCCAAAACAGTTAAAACTGAGTTTCCAGGGTCAGATCAGCTGATGGAAATTATGGAAGGGCCTTGGGCTACACCCAATAAGAAGTTTAGAATTCCTAAGAAATGGAATTCCAATTATCCTCTCCCAGCTGGGGATTGTTTAAAAAGGGAGGTGGCTCCTTAAGTAGATACGCATGTAATTTGATTAGTGCGAAAATCTACATTACCTTTGCCTTCAACATCACCACTTAACTAACGATTTTTCCCTTCAAAAGGGTTAAAACATTGTTTTTTTAAAATTTATTTTATTTAATCGAGTTGAAAAAGTATTTTTTTTAAATATTTAAACATTATATTATGCACATCTGCAGAACGGATCTCCTCATCAAAAACGGGGGGACAGGGTGGGACGGCGGAGTTTCATGAAATCTGACCATGCCAGTTAAGTGGTTAAATGATGTCACGGATAGCAGAGTGGATGGTTATCTAAAAAACATTTTTTCTCTGTCTGGGGCAGTCATAAGGCCAGCCATGGCTTCAGCTTGGATGGCAAAGGCAGTGGCTGCCTGGGCTGATGCATTGGAGGGGAATTTTTCTATAGCTTCTAGAGAGCAAAACCCATATAGCTCATATAAAACAGGCTGCAATGTTCCTGGAAGAAGCAGCATTGGATATGGGTACTATTGGCTCCAGGGCATCAGCTTCAACAATAGCTGCTTGCAGAGCAGTTTGGCTACGTACATGGAAAGCTGATTCAGAATCTAAGAAGGTTTTGGAATCTTTGCCCTTTTCTGGAGATATTTTTTTTGGTAAAGAATTGACAGGTATTCTGGAGTCAGTGTCACAACTGAGGGCCTGAGCTGACGGGAGGAAGCCTCAGTTGTAGGGGCTGAGGTGAAACTAAACTTGGGAGGTTTAATCAGACCCCTAGACATGTAAGTACGGTGTAGGAAGATTGCCCGAAGGCGTGACCATGACAACCAGGATTTAAAAGTCAATAAAAGTTTATTAACAGAACTCCATGTATTCACAGCAGTGGTAAATGAATAAAGATATGCAGTAGTTAAAATGAAACAGTTCCTGGATCACTATAAACTTGGCAAGAGCCACAGGGTACTGGTAGGATAAGGTACAGTTCTTAATGTCCCAGAGATGGAATGTCCTTACCAGACCCGTACGTAGTAGTGAGAGTAGCCAAGGAACACACCAGCAGATGTATCACTGGAAGCTGGTACACTGTAGTTGAGGTGACTGCTGTGGATGCTGGATGGAACCAGCCAGGTGTTGAAAACATGGAGTGGATGCTGGATGGAACCAGCTAGGTGTTGAAAACATGGAGTGGATGCTGGATGGAACCAGCCAGGTAGTAGAATGAAGCTAGGGAGTGAAGATATGGGAAATGATGATATACGGGTAGCGATGGTTTGCGGGTACCGATGATATGTAGGTATCCGCTGGAGAAGCACCGGCACTTTAAGGTAGTTGATCACTGCTGGAAGCTGACCGCTGGAAGCAGATGGATCTGTAGCTGGAAGCTGGAGTAGTCATAGAAGACTGCAGAGTCAGGCTGCACCGCAAGGTGGTAAGCTGGTGCGGGTCTCTTAGTGGTAACTGGAGACAGGAGCTGGAAACCTGGAACAAAACAACCACAGGAGAGAGAGACTGGAAACAAGGTTTGACAACCAAAGCACTGACCATTTCCTGGTGCAGGCTCAGTCCCTTTATACCATTAGGTATGCAGGGATTGGTTGACCAATTAAGCAGACTCCAGCGGAGCTATGGATTGGAGGTCAGGATCATGTGACTGAAACTAAGATGGCTGCGCCCATACCGGCCAGTGCAGGAAAACCTTGTTTGAAACACCACATGGAGATTCCACTGTAATGGCGGCGGAGAACACAGAGAACGCCTACTTGCGTCTCAAACCTTCAGCTCGGACGGCCGCAGCCGCAGTAGGTGAGGAGTGCCACATACCTTGTAATACGTTGAGAATATGGAGATGATGCCCGAGGCCCCGCTGGCAGGTGACGCCATGCCAGTCGCCCGGGCATTAGAAAGGCAATATCCACGGATCAGCAGAGATGAGACATGACGTATGGATGCTAGCCACATAGCAGGGAACCGGGCCTTGGATGCTGGGACAACCTTAGGAGACACCTGAAAGGTAAAGAGTGGCGTCCAGATACCCGGATCGTGACAGCACCCCCCCCCCCCCCTTTAGGAGTGGCCCCAGGACACTTCTTAGGCTTCTGAGGAAATCTGGAGTGGAAATTTCGGACCAAAGTAGGAGCATGGACATCTGAAGCATTGGTCCAAGAGCGTTCCTCGGGACCATAGCCCTTCCAATCAATAAGATACTGTAGCTGACCATAGCGGAAACGTGAATCCAGAAGCTTGGCAACTTCATACTCAACTCCCCGTTGAGTCTGGACTTTAGGAGCCAAAGGTAGTGCAGAATGGAATCAATTCAGAATCAGTGGTTTCAGAAGGGAAACATGGAATGTCCTAGGAATTTTCAAGAATGGGGGTAACTGGAGTTTGTAAGCAACAGGATTGATAACTTGTTCAATTTGAAAAGGGCCAATGTAACGAGGTGCAAACTTCATGCTTGGAACTCTTAATCTCAAAATCTTCGTAGACAACCACACACGATCACCCACCGTGAGAGCAGGAACTGCCCTACGCTTCTTATCTGCAAACTTCTTGTATCTGAATGATGCTTTGAGCAGAGCCGCTCTGACCTTTTTCCAGTTATTTGAAAACTGGCGCTAGGTGATATCAACTGCTGGTACAGAAGCGGCTGGAATTCTGGAACTTTAGGGTGGAATCCATAGTTGATGAAGAATGGTGTTTAAGAAGATGAGGAATGATATTGGTTGTTATGGCTGAACTCAGCCCAGGGAAGGAGTTGAATCCAGTCATCTTGAGAGGAAGACACATAGATGCGGAGGAAGGCCTCCAAGTCCTGATTCACCCTCTCAGTTTGACCATTGGTCTGAGGATGGTAAGCTGTAGAGAACTTTAATTTGACTTGGAGGGCTTTACACAAACTTCGCCAAAATTTGGCTACAAATTGTACTCCTCTATCAGAGATGATCTCCTCGGGAAGACCGTGCAATTGGAAGATCTTTTGAATTAATACTTGAGCCAACTTGGAAGCTGACGGAAGACCGGTGAGAGGAATGACATGTGCCATCTTGGTGAACCGGTCAACCACTACCCAGATGGTATTAAATTTGTTGCATATAGGCAGGTCTGTAATAAAGTCCATCGACAAATGGGTCCACGGTCGACGGGGAACAGATAATGGAACCAGTTGCCCCGCAGGCGACTGGCGGGAGACTTTGTGTTGGGCACACTTTGGGCAAGATGCAATAAACTCCATGACGTCCTTCTTCAGAGTTGGCCACCAATAAGACCTAGAGATAAACTCAAGGGTTTTCTGAATGCCTGTATGTCCGGCAAAACGGGAAGCATGGGCCCAATGCATGAGCTTCTTCCTTAACACCGGCTTCACAAAACTTTTCCCTGGTGGGGGCGTAGAGTCCATCCTTACCGTGGAGAATGCCAACGGATTAATAATAGGATGCTTGTCAGAAGACTCCGACTCATTTTCTTGCTCCCAAGAGCGGGAAAGGGCATCGGCCTTCGATTCTGAGAGCCCGGACAGAACTGGAGTTTAAAGTCGAACATGGAAAAGAAAAGTGCCCATCTGGCATGGCGAGGATAAAGACATTGTGCGCCTTTCAAGTACAAAAGATTCTTGTGATTGGTAATTATGGTGATCGAATGAGAAGCTCCCTCCAGCAGGTATCTCCACTCTTCCAGAGCGAGTTTGATTGCCAGCAACTCCTGATCTCCAATGGCATAGTTGCGCTCAGCTGGAGAAAACTTCCGGGAGAAGAAGCTGCAATGATGTAGACGACCATCTTTAGCTCTCTGAGAAAGTACCGCCCCTACTCCAACGGAAGAGGCATCCACCTCCAGGATGAAAGGAGAGTTAATGTCGGGCTGTTTCAAAACCGGGGCAGAGATGAATCGTTGCTTTAACAGATGAAAGGCTTGCATAGCTTCTTCAGACCACTTAGACGGATTAGCACCCTTCTTAGTTAACGCAGTGATAGGCGCCACAATGGTGGAAAAGTCTCGTATAAACTTTCTGTAATAATTGTCGAACCCTAAAAACCTCTGGACCCCTTTGAGGGTTAAAGGTATCGGCCAATTCTGGATTGCTTGTAATTTCTCAGGATCCATTTCTAGTCTGGAACCGGACACAATGTAGAAACAGAATGGATTTGACTTCAAAAACACACTTCTCCAATTTGCAATAGAGATGATTGACACGGAGACGGGACAGAACTTCCTTTACCCAGAAACGATGTTCCTCCAGATTATTGGCAAAGATAAGTATATCGTCTAGATAAACCACGACATGACGATATGAAGATCTCGTTCACGAAATGCTGGAAGACAGCTGGAGCGTTACTCAATCCGAAGGGCATGACGAGATACTCATAATGTCCATCACGGGTGTTAAAGGCGGTCTTCCACTCGTCACCCTCTCGGATCCGGATGAGGTTGTAGGCACCCCTCAAATCTAATTTCGTGAAGATGGTTGCTCCACTGACTCTATCGAAGAGTTCTGTAATCAAGGGTAAAGGATATCGGTTCTTGACGGTGATGTCGTTCAAGCCTCTGTAGTCGATGCATGGCCGGCCGCAGGCCATCGTCTTTCTTCTTAACGAAGAAGAAACCTGCGCCAGCTGGGGAGGAAGAAGGTCGAATGAAACCCTTCGCCATATTCTCGTTAATATATTCTTCCATAGAATGTGTTTCTGGTAAAGACAACAGATAGGTTCGGCCTCGAGGTGGAACCTTCCCTGGGATGAGATCAATTGGACAGTCCCATTCCCTATGAGGAGGAAGGATATCAGCAGAAGCTTTACTGAACACGTCCGTGTAATCTTGATACGGAGGAGGTGGAACATCCAACGACTTGGAGGAGGAAGAACAAACAGGAAGCACTTTGGACAAACAGGTCTCAGTACAGGAAGGACCCCATGCCAGGATTTGAGTAGTTGTCCAGTCAGTCGATGGGTTATGGAGACGAAGCCATGGAAGGCCCAAAACCACTGGATGTGTGGCTCTTGGAATCACTAGGAAAGAAATAAATTCTGAATGGAGAACTCCAACTCTCAGACGGACTGGTAGAGTTCTTAAAGAAATAACTGCATCAAAAATCTTACTGCCATCCACGGCAGTCAAAAAAATGGACGAGGGAAGTCTCTCAGTGGGTAGGGACCACCGTTTAACATATGCTTCAGTTATGAAATTCCCAGCTGCTCCGGAATCTAGGAGGGCAATGACGTTCCTATAATGTTGAGCAATTTGAAGCGAGACTGGGAGATTACAATCATGAAGAGATGGAGAGGAGAGCATTACTCCTAGCCGGCCCTCTCCTTGGCGGGCTAGGACTTGAAGTTTCCCGGACGTTTGGGACAGGCATTGATTGCATGAGACGGAGCTGCACAATAAAGACATAGAGACTCAGAAAGACGTCTTCGGCGCTCAGCTGGAGATAGACGGGAACGACCAATTTGCATGGGCTCATCTTTGGATGGAGACGGTTGACGAGGAGGAGGAGGAGCAGCAGAAGGTTTTGGGATAGATGACCTTCCCCGCTCAGTTGCTCTTTCTCTGAACCGTAAATCAACTTTTGTACAAAGAGATATTTTTCATCCAACTTAGAGGGCAAGTCTCTGGTAGCTAATTCGTCCTTGATGCGTTCTGATAAGCCATGCCAGAATGCAGCATACAGGGCCTCGTCGTTCCATGCCAGTTCGGATGCCAGGATCTTGAACTATATTAGGTACTGTCCCACAGTACGTGTTCCCTGGCGTAAACGAAGAATCTCAGAAGAAGCTGAAGTTACACGGCCTGGCTCGTCGAAGATGCGCCTGAATGTTGTTACAAAGTCAGTATATGAGGACAACAGGGTATCGGATTTCTCCCATAAAGGTGATGCCCAATCAAGGGCTGAGCCACTAAAGAGGGAAATAATATAAGCAATTTTAGTGCGATCACTAGGGAAACTGCCAGGTTGTAGCTCGAAATGAATTTCACATTGATTGAGAAATCCCCTGCAAGTTCTTGGAGATCCATCAAATTTTGCTGGCGTTGGAAGATGAAGACATAGAGCAGAAATGGGTAAGGTGGGTGGGGTCACAACTGGTGTCACTGTGGTGGACGCACCGAACGCCCCTGATCCACGGAGAGTCGTTTGGATCCCATCCAGCCGAGTAGAGAGATCCTGGAGACAGTGGATAATGTGGCCTTGTGCAGCCTCCTGATGTTCGAGTCTGGCTGCCAGTTCTTGCATTGGCCTGGCCGCTTGATCCTGATCTCCGGCTGGATTCATATAGTCAGTGCTTACTGTCACAACTGAGGGCCTGAGCTGACGGGAGGAAGCCTCAGTTGTAGGGGCTGAGGTGAAACTAAACTTGGGAGGTTTAATCAGACCCCTAGACATGCAAGTACGGTGTAGGAAGATTGCCCGAAGGCGTGACCATGACAACCAGGATTTAAAAGTCAATAAAAGTTTATTAACAGAACTCCATGTATTCACAGCAGTGGTAAATGAATAAAGATATGCAGTAGTTAAAATGAAACAGTTCCTGGATCACTATAAACTTGGCAAGAGCCACAGGGTACTGGTAGGATAAGGTACAGTTCTTAATGTCCCAGAGATGGAATGTCCTTACCAGACCCGTCCGTAGTAGTGAGAGTAGACAAGGAACACACCAGCAGATGTATTACTGGAAGCTGGTACACTGTAGTTGAGGTGACTGCTGTGGATGCTGGATGGAACCAGCCAGGTGTTGAAAACATGGAGTGGATGCTGGATGGAACCAGCCAGGTAGTAGAATGAAGCTAGGGAGCGAAGATATGGGAAATGATGATATACGGGTACCGATGGTTTGCGGGTACGGATGATATGTAGGTATCCGCTGGAGAAGCACCGGCACTTTAAGGTAGTTGATCACTGCTGGAAGCTGACCGCTGGAAGAAGATGGATCTGTAGCTGGAAGCTGGAGTAGTCATAGAAGACTGCAGAGTCAGGCTGCACCGCAAGGTGGTAAGCTGGTGCGGGTCTCTTAGTGGTAACTGGAGACAGGAGCTGGAAACCTGGAACAAAACAACCACAGGAGAGAGAGACTGGAAACAAGGTTTGACAACCAAAGCACTGACCATTTCCTGGTGCAGGCTCAGTCCCTTTATACCCTTAGGTATGCAGGGATTGGATGACCAATTAAGCAGACTCCAGCGGAGCTATGGATTGGAGGTCAGGATCATGTGACTGAAACTAAGATGGCTGCGCCCATACCGGCCAGTGCAGGAAAACCTTGTTTGTAACACCACATGGAGATTCCACTGTAATGGCGGCGGAGAACACAGAGAACGCCTACTTGCGTCTCAAACCTTCAGCTCGGACGGCCGCAGCCGCAGTAGGTGAGGAGTGCCACATACCTTGTAATACGTTGAGAATATGGAGATGATGCCCGAGGCCCCGCTGGCAGGTGACGCCATGCCAGTCGCCCGGGCATTAGAAAGGCAATATCCACGGATCAGCAGAGATGAGACATGACGTATGGATGCTAGCCACATAGCAGGGAACCGGGCCTAGGATGCTGGGACAACCTTAGGAGACACCTGAAAGGTAAATAATGGCGTCCAGATACCCGGATCGTGACAGTCAGAAGCAGACTCCAAGAAGGTCAAGTTTCCTTCCATATACAATTTCAAACTTAAAGTTCTGGCTTTTCGGCCCTTTTGGTCTCAAGGAAAAGCTCTAGGAAAAAGTGATGGCAAGCAGGCCCAATACAAGTCTGGTAAGACTAAAAAGCACTGGGCTACCAGAGGACCGGTTGGGAGACAGATAATAAACCATCAGCCTGATGGTGCAGGCCTCCACCTGGGGGACAGAAGGGTGGTGGTACGACTTTTTTAGTTTGCACAGATCTGGCAGCAGTCTACAACAGATGCCTGGGTGCAGGAAGCGGTATCTCTAGGTTATCTTTTTTGCCTTCAAGAATCACCCTCCTCAAAGTTTTTTTTGTACCAGCCCGTCTCAGGTAGAGACGAAGGCCAGGGCTTTGTTAGAGGCAGTTCAGAAATTGCTTCACTCAGAAGTAGTCATTCCAGTTCCTCCTGCACAACGGGACAGTGGTTTTACTCCAACCTGTTTTTAGTTCAGATCTTTTCGGCCCATTCTCAATCTCAAAGTACTGAACAAATACATTTGGGTACCTCGGTTTCACATGAAGACGTTACGTTCCATCATTTTGACCATGGAACCAGGGGATTATATGGTATCTCTGGATATACAGGATGCTTACCTACATGTTCCTTGTTCCTATAGCACTGTCCCATCAGTGCAATCTCAGGTTCGCTATCCTCCAACAGCATTTTCAGTTCCAGGCCCTACCTTTTGGGTTAGCCACAGCTCCCAGAGTATTTACCAAGATTATGGTGGTAATGACAGCTTATCTCCGTCAGCAGGGGATAAGAATTTTTCCATACCTTGACGATCTTTTAATCCTGGCACAGACGCAGGATTTGCTCTTATGTCATCTGCAACAGACGATAACGTGTCTGCAGAACCATGGGTGGCTCATAAACTGGGCAAAATCATCTCTGTTTCCGTCACAACGGATGACTCACTTGGGGGTGGTACTGTATTCAGGTCTTCAGAGAGTAAGTTTACCTCTGAACAAGATATCCAAGGTCCACTTAAGGATTCTGGACTTGTTACACAGTCAAAAGGTATCCATTCACGCAGCAATGTGAATGATGGGTTTGATGATGTCAACGTTCGACATGGTGGAGTATGCACAATTACACTCGAGGCCTTTACAGTGTCTGATTCTTGCCAAATGGAATGGGTTGCATCAGACGATAAAAACACAGACCATGTACCATGTCTCTTACGATAGAAGTAAGAAGGTCATTAGCCTAGTGGCTACAGACATCCCATCTGGACAAGGGGAGACCCCGTTGGATATCAGATTGGGAAATTCTGATGACAGACGCCAGTCTCCAGGGCTTGGGAGCAGTGTCAGGAAGGTTGTTTTCAGGGGCAATGGACCAGGGAAGAAAGTTGCCTGCCAATAAACATATTGAAACTTCAAGCCATAACCATGTGTCACGATCCGGACTTCTGGACGCCATTACTTACCATTCAGATGTCTTCTGGGACTGTCTCAGCGTTCCAGGGCCGGATCTCATCTGTGATCCTGATGTCCACACGTTACAATTCCCTCCTGTCACTCTAAAGCCCTGTCAACGCGGCCTCATGTCAAATGTCAGAATGGCGTCTCCGGGCCTCTGCCGCCGTTCCTGCGTTTCCAGCACACTGACTCATCAGTGTAAACGCTTCATGCCTGCCGCGGCCTCCGCTGTCATCCATGTGGTTCCAGTATGCAAAATTGCCAGTGTGGCGTCTCCTGCCCTCTGCGGCCTCCGCCGCCATTACTGCTGAATCTCCACGTGGTTTCTCAAACTGGCTTTCCCCCCGGGTGCTAGCATGGGCGCAGCCATGTTGGTTTCAATCACATGTCTTAGTTTCCACCAATCCACTGCCTCTGGAATCTTCATAATTGCCCAGCCAATGCCTGCCTTGCTGCAGGTATAAGTATCCTGTGCCTGGGCCAGGAAATCGTCAGTGCTTTGGTTGTCAAACCTTGTTTCCAGTCTCTCTCTCCTGTGGTTGTTTCTCCAGGTTTCCAGCTCCTGTCTCCAGCCTCCACTTAGAGACACGCACCAGCCTACCATCCTGCGGTGCAGCCTGACTCTGCAGTCCTCCGCGACTACTCCAGTTTCCAGTCACAGAACCTACTGCTTCCAGCAGCAGCTTCCAGCAGTGTTCAGCATTTCTTAAAGTGGCGGTGCTTCCCAGCAGATTTCTACAAACCACCGGTACCAGTATTCCTTCGCTCTTAAGCTTCATTTTACCATTTGGCTGGTTCCATCCAGCACCCACTCCGTGTGAACACCTGACTGGTTCTAACCAGTACCCACAGCAGCTATTCCAACTAAAACGTATCAGCTTACTGCTAACATCAGCTGGCGTGTTCCTTGGCTATTCTCATTACTACGTCCAGGCCTGGTAAGGACTTTCCATCTTAAGGACATTAAGAACTGTACCTATTGCTACCAGAGCCCTGTGGCCATTGCCAACCCGTAGTAACCAGGAACTGTATTATACAACTGCTGGTTATTCGTATATTTCTTTTATCACTGCTGTATCACACGGAGTTTGTTCAATAAATCTCATTGACTTTTACTTTGGTTGTCGTGGTCACGCCTTCGGGCAATCTTCCTACGTGTAACTTACATGTCCAGGGTTCTGATACAACCTCCCAGGTTTCACTACATCTCAGCCCCTACAACTGAGGCTGCCTCCCGTCAGCTCAGGCCCCCAGTTGTGATAGTAAGCACTGACTAAATGAATCCAGCCGGAGACCAGGATCAAGCGGCTAGGCCGATGCAAGAACTAGCAGCCAGACTCGAACATCAGGAGGCTGCACAAGGCCACATCATCTGCTGTCTCCAGGATCTCTCTACTCGGCTGGATGGGATCCAAACGACCCTCCGTGGATCTGGCGCGTCCGGTGCGTCCACCATGGTGACACCAGTTGTAACTTCACCCACTTTACCTACTTCAGCTCCACGTCTTCACCTTCCAACCCCAGCAAAATTTGATGGATCTCCAAGATTCTGCAGGGGATTTCTCAATCAATGTGAAATTCACTTTGAGCTACAACCCGGCAGTTTTCCCAGTGACCGTACTAAAATTGCCTATATTATTTCCCTCCTCAGTGGCTCAGCCCTCGATTGGGCATCACCTTTATGGGAAAAGTCCGACACCCTGCCGTCCTCCTATACTGACTTCGTAACAACATTCAGGCGCATCTTCGACGAGCCAGGCCGAATAACTTCAGCTATTGATCCTGGCGTCCGAACTGGCATGGAACGACGAAGCCCTGTATGCTGCATTCTGGCATGGCTTATCAGAACGCATCAAGGATGAATTAGCTACCAGAGCCTTGCCCTCTAAGTTAGATGAGCTAATATCTTTATGCACTAAAGTTGATCTACGGTTCAGAGAAAGAGCAACTGAGCGGGGAAGGTCATCTATTCCAAAGTCTTCTACTCCTCCTCCTCGTCAACCGTCTCCATCCAAAGATGAGCCCATGCAAATTGGTCGTTCCCGTCTATCTCCTGCTGAGCGTCGAAGACGTCTTTCCGAGTCCCTTTGTCTTTACTGTGCAGCTCCGTCTCATGCAATCAATGCCTGTCCCAAACGTCCGGGAAACTTCAGGTCCTAGCTCGCCAAAGAGAGGGCCGGCTAGGAGTAATGCTTTCCTCTCCATCTCCTCATGATTGTAATCTCCCAGTCTCGCTTCAAATTGCTCAACGTTATAGGAACGTCATTGCCCTCCTAGATTCCGGAGCAGCTGGGAATTTCATAACTGAAGCATATGTTAAACGGTGGTCCCTACCCACCGAGAGACTTTCCTCGTCTATTTCTTTGACTGCTGTGGATGGCAGTTAGATTTTTGACGCAGTTATTTCTCTAAGGACTCTACCAGTTCGTCTGAGAGTAGGAGTTCTTCATTCAGAATTTATTTCTTTTTTAGTGATTCCAAGAGACACCCATCCAGTGGTTTTGGGCCTTCCATGGCTTCGTCTCCACAATCCATCGATTGACTGGACAACTACGCAAATACTGGCATTGGGTCCCTCCTGTGCTGAGATCTGTTTGTCTAAAGTACTTCCTGTTTGTTCTTCCTCCTCCAGGTCATCTGATGTTCCACCTCCTCCATATCAAGACTACACGGACGTGTTCAGTAAAGCTTCAGCTGATATCCTTCCTCCTCATAAGGAATGGGACTGTCCAATTGATCTCATCCCAGGGAAGGTTCCACCTCGAGGCCGAACTTATTCGTTGTCCTTACCAGAGACGCATTCCATGGAGGAGTACATCAAAGAGAATCTGGCGAAGGGTTTCATCCGACCTTCTTCTTCCCCAGCAGGTGCAGGTTTCTTCTTCGTTAAGAAGAAAGACGTTCCCACCTCAATCCTCAAAAATCTCCAAGCAGACCTTACCAGATCTATCTGGGCAGGGCGAAAGCCCAGAGTAAAGATGAGAATCCTCCAAAAGCACCGCCTAGAGGGGGGCCTCGGAGTTCCTGACCTCCTTAAATACTATAGAGCTGCTCACCTAACCACATGTGTCCTTTGGCACGATAAACCTGGACACAGAATCTGGACACATTTAGAGGCTTCCACACTCCACAGATATTCCCCCTATAGCCTGCTCTGGTGTCGTCCGAATAGTCGTCCCCCCGCTTCCTTGCTGTTGCCCACAGTAAGATTTACCCTTTCCATCTGGGACCTTTGTTCACGACTTTACCGGCTACGTTCCTTCCATCCTCTACTCACCCCGCTGTGGAACAACCCTGCTTTTCCGCCGGGGGAGGACCATCTGGCTTTTGACTCATGGACCAACCATAACACACTCTTCCTTCTAGACATTGCTCCACTACACACGTTCCCCACATATGCCGACGTGCAATCCCGTTTCTCCCTCCCACGCTCAACCTTTTATCAATTCTTACAAATACGCCATTTTTTCACCTCTACCCTTAGATCACCACCCATGGGCGGTAAATCAAGCTTTGAATCCCTGTGCTGTACTTGCCGATCAACTAAAGGCTTGCTCTCAACTATATACCAAATTCTGTTGGCACACAATTCGCCCCTGAAAGAGCCCCACGAAGTGGCATGGGAACGGGAGGTGGGTGAAACCCTGACACCAGATGATTGGTCTGAGATTAGGCAGGAAATTTCTACGAGCTCCATTTCGGTCCGAATTAAAGAAAATGCCTACAAATTATATTATCGTTGGTACCTGGTGCCATCGCGTCTCCACTCAATTTACCCTTCCTGCTCGGATAGATGTTGGCGTCAATGTGGCCAACGCGGAACCCTGCTGCACATTTGGTGGAACTGCCCACAGATTAAGGGATATTGGACTAGGGTCCATAGACTTATTTTTAATATCCTGGGACTAACGGTCCCGATGTCACCTCTCTATTCCCTGCTCTCTCGCCCAATACCTCACACCCCTCGCCACCAACAGAAGCTAACTAAGCATATTCTAAATACGGCCAAATGCCAAATTGTGGCTAACTGGAAATCCCTGTCACCCCCCACAATCCCTGCTACCACAAATGCTATATGGCAAACTTATAGACTAGAACGTATTACTGCGGTTCTCCGGGATACTCCAGACAACTTTACCACCACGTGGTCACCCTGGACGACACACTTCGGTGCGGAACCTCCGTTAGCTACCATATGAGATAATGTGAGTCTTCATGATACTCTATCCAACTAAGGATAACTTGACGCACTGCCCAGGCGGCTGGGACCGGCCGACCATCCCCCCTCCCCCTCCCTCCCCACTTCTCTCCCCCCTTCTCCCCCCCCCTTTTTTCTTCTTTACTCTATTTCCTCGCTTTCTTTTCGGTCGTTATGTTTACTTCTTGCTCCTCTTTTATAAGCCGTATTGTTTCACTAAGAGATATTCTTTCACCCTTAACTACGGTACATACCTGATGCGCAACACCACCTATTGATGGTTTTCCATACATAGGCATACATATTTGTTTGACCTTCCGCACACAATGTCGTACCTAGGTAGATATTCTGTTACTGTTAACTACTAACTGTATTATGTGCCAATGTGCGATACCTGTAATCCATACTTTACGAATATCTTGTTAAAAATATAAAACCCAATAAAACTTTTTCTCAAAAAAAAAAAGAAGAAAGACGGTGGCCTGCGGCCATGCATTGACTACAGAGGCTTGAACGACATTACCGTCAAGAACCGATATCCTTTACCCTTGATTACAGAACTTTTTGATAGAGTTAGCGGAGCAACCATCTTTACAAAGTTGGATTTGAGGGGTGCCTACAATCTCATCCGGATCCGTGAGGGTGACGAGTGGAAGACCGCTTTTAACACCCGTGATGGACATTATGAGTACCTCGTCATGCCCTTCGGATTAAGTAATGCTCCAGCTGTCTTCCAGCATTTCGTGAATGAGATCTTCAGAGACATCTTATACCACCATGTCGTGGTTTATCTAGATGATATACTTATCTTTGCCAATAATCTAGAGGAACATTGTTTCTGGGTAAAGGAGGTTCTGTCCCGTCTCCGTGTCAATCATCTCTATTGCAAATTAGAGAAGTGTGTTTTTGAAGTCAAATCCATTCCGTTTCTAGGCTACATTGTGTCCGGTTCCGGACTAGAGCTGGATCCTGAGAAACTACAAGCAATCCAGATTTGGCCGATACCCTTAACCCTCAAAGGGGTCCAGAGGTTTCTAGGATTCGCCAATTACTACAGAAAGTTTATACGAGACTTTTCCATCATTGTGGCGCCTATCACTGCGTTTACCAAGAAGGGTGCTAATCCGTCCAAGTGGTCTGAAGAAGCTACGCAAGCTTTTCATCTATTAAAGCAACGGTTCATCTCTGCTCCAGTTTTGAAACAGCCCGACATCGACTCTCCTTTCATCCTTGAGGTGGATGCCTCCTCCGTTGGAGTAGGAGCGGTGTTATCCCAGAGAGCTAAAGATGGTCATCTACATCCTTGCAGCTTCTTCTCCCGGAAGTTCTCCCCGGCTGAGCGCAACTACGCCATTGGCGATCAGGAGTTGCTGGCAATCAAACTCGCTCTGGAGGAGTGAAGATACCTGTTGGAGGGAGCTTCTCATCCGGTCACTATACTTACCGACCACAAGAATCTTTTATATTTGAAAGGCGCACAATGTCTAAATCCTCGTCAGGCCAGAAGGGCACTTTTATTTTCCAGGTTCGACTTTAAACTCCAGTTTTGATCGGGCTCTCAGAATCGCAAGGCCGATGTCCTTTCCCGCTCTTGGGAGCAAGAAAATGAGTCGGAGTCTTCTGACAAGCATCCTATTATTAATCCGTTGACATTCTCCATGGTAAGGATGGACTCTACGCCCCCACCAGGGAAAAGTTTTGTGAAGCCGGTGTTAAGGAAGAAGCTCATGCATTGGGCCCATGCTTCCCGTTTTGCCGGACATACAGGCATTCAGAAAACTCTTGAGTTTATCTCTAGGTCTTATTGGTGGCCAACTCTGAAGAAGGATGTCATGGAGTTTATTGCATCTTGCCCAAAGTGTGCCCAACACAAAGTATCTCGCCAGTCGCCTGCGGGGCAACTGGTTCCATTATCTGTTCCCCGTCGACCGTGGACCCATTTGTCGATGGACTTTGTTACAGACCTACCTATGTGCAACAAGTTTAATACCATCTGGGTGGTAGTTGACCGGTTCACCAAGATGGCACATTTCATTCCTCTCACCGGTCTTCCGTCAGCTTCCAAGTTGGCTCAAGTATTTGTTCAAGAAATCTTCCGACTCCACGGTCTGCCTGAAGAGATCATCTCTGATAGAGGAGTACAATTTGTAGCCAAATTTTGGCGAAGTTTGTGTCAAGCCCTCCAAGTCAAATTAAAGTTTTCTACAGCTTACCATCCTCAGACCAATGGTTAAACTGAGAGGGTAAATCAGGACTTGGAGGCCTTCCCCCGCATCTATGTGTCTTCTTCTCAAGATGACTGGGTTCAACTCCTTCCCTGGGCCGAGTTTAGCCATAACAACCAATATCATTCCTCATCTTCTTCAACACCATTCTTCATCAACTATGGATTCCACCCTAAAGTTCCAGAGTTCCAGCCGGTTCCAGCAACTTCTGTACCAGCAGCAGATATCACCATACGCCAGTTTTCTAATAAAAAACAAGAAGTTTGCAGATAAGAAGCGACGGGCAGTTCCTGCTTTCAAAGTGGGTGATCGTGTGTGGTTGTCTACAAAGAATTTGAGGTTAAGAGTGCCCAGCATGAAGTTTGCACCTCGTTACATCGGTCCTTTTCAAATTGAACAAGTCATCAATCCAGTTGCTTACCGACTCCAGTTACCCCCATTCCTGAAAATTCCCAGGACATTCCATGTTTCCCTTCTGAAACCGCTGATTCTGAATCGGTTTCACTCTGCACTACCTCCGGCTCCTAAAGTCCAGACTCAACGGGGAGTGGAGTATGAAGTTGCCAAGATTCTGGATTCACGTTTCCGCTACGGTCAGTTGCAATATCTTATTGACTGGAAGGGCTATGGTCCTGAAGAGCGCTCTTGGACCAATGCTTCAGACGTCCATGCTCCTGCCTTGGTCCGGAATTTCCACTCTAAATTTCCTCAGAAGCCTAAAAAGTGTCCTGGGGCCACTCCTAAAGGGGGGGTGCTGTCACGATCCGGACTTCTGGACGCCATTACTTACCATTCAGATGTCTTCTGGGACTGTCTCAGCGTTCCAGGGCCGGATCTCATCTGTGTTCATGATGTCCACACGTTACAATTCCCTCCTGTCACTCTAAAGCGCTGTCACCGCGGCCTCATGTCAAATGTCAGAATGGCGTCTCCGGGCCTCTGCAGCCTCCGCCGCCGTTCCTGTGTTTCCAGCACACTGACTCATCGGTGTAAACACCTCATGCCTGCCGCGGCCTACGCTGTCATCCATGTGGTTCCAGTATGCAAAATTGCCAGTGTGGCGTCTCCTGCCCTCCGCCGCCATTACTGCTGAATCTCCACGTGGTTTCTCAAACTGGCTTTCCCTCCGGGTGCTAGCATGGGCGCAGCCATGTTGGTTTCAATCACATGTCTCAGTTTCCACCAATCCACTGCCTCTGGAATCTGCATAATTGCCCAGCCAATGACTGCCTTGCTGCAGGTATAAGTATCCTGTGCCTGGGCCAGGAAATCGTCAGTGCTTTGGTTGTCAAACCTTGTTTCCAGTCTCTCTCTCCTGTGGTTGTTTTTCCAGGTTTCCAGCTCCTGTCTCCAGCCTCCATTTAGAGACACGCACCAGCCTACCATCCTGCGGTGCAGCCTGACTCTGCAGTCCTCCGCGACTACTCCAGTTTCCAGTCACAGAACCTACTGCTTCCAGCAGCAGCTTCCAGCAGTGTTCAGCATTTCTTAAAGTGCCGGTGCTTCCCAGCAGATTTCTACAAACCACCGGTACCAGTATTCCTTCGCTCTCAAGCTTCATATTACCATTTGGCTGGTTCCATCCAGCACCCACTCCGTGTGAACACCTGACTGGTTCTAACCAGTACCCACAGCAGCTATTCCAACTACAACGTATCAGCTTACTGCTAACATCAGCTGGCGTGTTCCTTGGCTATTCTCACTACTACGTCCGGGCCTGGTAAGGACTTTCCATCTTAAGGACATTAAGAACTGTACCTATTGCTACCAGAGCCCTGTGGCCATTGCCAACCCGTAGTAACCAGGAACTGTATTATACAACTGCTGATTATTCGTATTTCTTTTATCACTGCTGTATCACACGGAGTTTGTTCAATAAATCTCATTGACTTTTACTTTGGTTGTCGTGGTCACGCCTTCGGGCAATCTTCCTACATGTAACTAACATGTCCAGGGGTCTGATACAACCTCCCAGGTTTCACTACATCTCAGCCCCTACAACTGAGGCTGCCTCCCGTCAGCTCAGGCCCTCAGTTGTGACACCATGGCACTGATTCAGGCAAAGGACATTCTTTGGGGAAAACCAGTCCAGTTCCGCTCGGACAATGCAATGGCAGTAGCGTACCTCAACCATCAGGGAGGAACTCGCAGCCGATAAAGCGATGATGAAGGTAAGTCACATACCAAAGAGGGCAGAACTTCATCATCCAGCCTTGTCCGCAGTGTTCCTTTCCGGGAGTCCTAAACTGGGAAGCGGACTTTCTCAGTCGACATGCCATTCAGGCAAGCGAATGGTCTCTACACCCAGAGGTCTTCCAGACTCTAGTAGACAAGTGGGGGTTGCCCGTCTGAACAACAAAGTTCTCGCATATGGGGCAAGAACAAAGGATCCCAGAGCAATCTTTGTGGATGCCCTGTTGGTGAGATGGGACTTTCATCTGTCTTATGTGTTTCCTCCAATCACCCTATTACCCAAGGTGGTGAGAAAGATAAAGCAAGGGAAAGGTGCCGTGACACTAATAGCTCCGGCTTGGCCCAAAAGACATTGGTACACAGATCTGCAGAGGATGTCGATGGATGTTCCACTTCTGCTCCCTCAACGTCTAGATCTACTGATGCAAGTATTCTGTCACCCGGGGCAGGGCATTAATTCGTCCCATCCCACCCACCACACACACACACACACACACACACACACACACACACACACACACACACAAGAAAAAAAATAACAAATAAATATAATAATAGTAATAATATAGAAATAAATAAGATAGAAAATAATAATAAACAATAATAATAAATAAGTTTCATCAAGGTGCAGTGCTGTGAAGAAAAAGATATACCACTGCACTTTGATAAAAAATGTCCATAGGACATTCAAACGTTGGTGATACTGGATATGCTGTTCTTTTATTTGTAACTACAGCTCTCAATACATTTGATGATTTGAAAAAGTCCAGTGAGTGCCGCCTGGTTCTTGAATAGCTATCGGGGACATGCTTACAAAGTATTACCCAGAGAACCCAGCTGAGCCTACATGATTGAAGGAGGGAAGCAGGGCACCCCGGCATTTGTTTATTGTCAGAGAGTGCCATTTAGAAGAGGATTGGTGTGTGTGTATGTATATGTATAAAGTGCATAGAAAGACCGATGCCCTCCAGGTGTAACCACATAGTTACCAAACATACTGTATAGTTTAGCGGTCGGCAGCACTCACGTCACGGCTCCATTAAAGGATGACACAGATGCAGTCTGATAATTCAGACTACGCCTGTGTCATCCTTTAATGGAGCTATGAGTGCTGCTGACCGCTGCACTATATATATATATATATATATATATATATATATATAAACGAAGAAATCCTTCCCGCAAACCGATGCAATACCGGGTGGAAGAAAAGCAGGCGGCACTCCAAGGACTTTCAAAACAAACTTTGTATTAAAGAGTTACAGCATTGTGCAATAGCAACGTTTCAAGACCATTACGGTCTTTTCGTCAGGCTGTGCATTGTGAAACAAAAAAATACAATTGACAGAACAGTGTTTAAAGTGCTTATCTGCCATATATATCGGTGTGTGTGACGTGCGGTGTCTCTCGGAGTCCCGGGCCGTCGGCTTCTGGGTGCGTCAGCACGTCGCTCCGTTCGTGACATCATGGTTGCTGGGCAACCCTGTGAAGCCTCGGGTCCCGTCGCGCCGGGAGAACCTGCAGTGTCAAAGTGATAATCAAATTGTGAAAAATTATGAAAAATTAGTGCAATGACAAATATGTAATCTGAGTGTGATATACAGAAATATGAGACATTGATATTATGAAATTAAAGGGTGCAATTAAAATCGCAAGATTGTAGCTCTATCTAATTTACTAGTGAATAGCATGCATATAAGATTAACTCATGAAGAAATTTACTGTATCTATCTCTAGTTGGTGATCATGATGTTGTATTAATTTTTTAGTAGTAGATGCATGCTAATTTATTATATTTTGTAAATGAGCTATTATCAAGTTAAAAAGGTATTCCAGGTGAATTTTTCGTTTAGTCCATTAGGTGCAAGTGCTCCCAATAGGAATATCCATTTGGATTCACACTTGGTTAGAAGTTTTTGACGGTCACCTCCTCTTATCAAGGGTGGAATGTGGTCTATGATCTTACATCGAAGGTCTGATAGATGATGTCCCTGTTGTCGATAATGTCTTGCTACAGGTTGGTCTATATTCTTTCCTTCCAGTGCTGCCTTGACCGCCGATCTATGAAGAGCCATACGGTCACGTAGATTTCTTATAGTTTGTCCTACATAAATAAGTCCACAAGGGCACGTGATAGTGTACACTATGAAAGCTGTGGTGCACGTTACCACGTGTTTTATTTTATATTGTTGTCCAGTTTGCTGGTTGACAAAAGAGTTTCCTGGTTCCATATATTTGCATGTGGTGCATGATATGCATTTATAACATCCTGGTTTTTTAGTAGTGCCAAACAGTGTGGTATTTGTTTTTGCAGTGACGTAAGTTTTTACTAAGCGATCCCGGATACTTCTGCCCCTTCTGTAACTTGGCATGATGCGAGTATTTTTGAAAATTGGTAGCTCCTTGTCTCCTGTGACAATTGGCCAAAGGGCCTTAGTTGCTTGTGGAATCACTGCACTGGCTGTATTAAAGGTTGTCACAAACGGTATCTTGTTCTTAACTTCTTTTCTTTGTTTATTCTTGGGTTGCAACAGTTGTTCTCGTGGCGTTCGCAGTACTCTGTTTTTCGTTTCTATTAGTTCCTTGTGGTGGTACCCTCTGGAGGCAAATTTATCCACCATACTTGACAAGGCTTGTTCTAGATCTTCTGGATCACTTGAAATACGGGCTGCTCTGATCATTTGTGATCGTGGCAATCCTCTGATCAAGGCCGGTGGGTGACAACTGCTGTGTAATAACATGGTATTACGGTCTGTACTTTTGATATATAAAGAAGTTTTCAGTATTCCCTCCTTGATACTTATGGTGACATCTAGATAGTTGATACTAGATGTGCTGACATGGTGTGTGAATTTTATGGGGTGGTCCATCTGATTGATGTTGGAGATTAATGAGGTTAAGATTGATGACGGACCTGTCCATATTATCAGCAGATCATCAATATATCTAGTGTATAGTGATATATATTTTGAGATTTCCGGATCCGAGAAGAAGAAGATTTGTTCTTGTTGAAACATGTACACGTTTGCGAATGACGGGGCCACGTTGGACCCCATAGCACAGCCTTTGGTCTGGATGTAATATTGGCCATTATGTAAGAAATAATTGTTAACCAGGGTGCTTTTTAACAACTCTAGAAATAATGGAATGGGAATCTCTGTGAACTTGTGTTTGTGTAGGAACAATTCCATGGCTATGAGTCCTTCTTGATGAGGGATCACAGTATATAAACTTTTTACGTCTAATGTACACAGTATAGTGTTTTCTGGCAATTGCGTTAGGGATTGTAACTTAAGTAAAAGTTGTGTGGTGTCTTTCAAGAAGGTAGATTGTTTAGAGATAAGTGGTTGAATGAGGCCATCCAGGAATTTGGACACTGGCTGCAACAAAGACCCTCTGGCTGAGATGATAGAGCGAGGCGGTGGGTTGTTAGCATCCTTGTGAAGTTTTGGTACTGTGTATATTATAGGAGTGATAGGATATTCTGTACTTAATGCTTTGAATGTTCTGTTGTTAATTTGTTGTGTGTCATAAGCTTGTTTTAAGGTATTGTCCAATTGTGTTTTGTACTTGTCAGTCGGATTGTTGGACAATTTACTGTAAGTAATCGTGTCCAATAGTAACTTATCTATATTTTTGATGTAAATGTCCGTGTCTTGCAGCACGATGCCTCCTCCTTTGTCCGCTGAGCGGATTGTGATGTTGTTTAGGGCCGATAGTTCTTTGAGAGCCTGATGTTCTTGTTTGGTGAGGTTCGAGCAAATTTTAGGTTTTGCTCCTTGATATTTGCTCACTGAGTCATCCAGGAGTCTGTTGTAGGTTTTTAAGGAGGGATTATTGGAGGCCGGATCAAAGGAAGATCTTTTATATGTTAATTGATGTTTGGGGTCCACTTGAGTGGGAGTAATTTGATGCTGAAAAAATTCTTTAGTTTTTAACGTCCTATATGATGTCCATAGAGATCTATTTTCCAATTCAGTTGATTATGGTATGTCGTGGGGATAAATGATAATCCTTTGTTCAGGACCGCTGATTGTGCTGCAGTTAAGGAATGAGACGATAAGTTGAACACTATTTCTTCTTTTTTGTGTTTATTGGCGGCTTGGTAGATTCTTTGGTTTTGACCACCTCTCCTAGTTCTTCTGTAGACCGATGATCTGCCCTTGATCTTGAAGCCCGATCTAAAGGGATTTCCGGTGTTTTGGTGGGGTCGTCGGAGTCGTTGATGTGGAAATCGCTGTCGCTGTTTGATTGAGAGCGATGTCGAAGATTGGTGTTTCTGGAGTCTCTTTTGTCTCTCCAAGATACTTTCGAGCGGGATCTGGAGCGGCCAGTGTTGAAATCGGTACCACTTAGCCATCTGTACACTCTAAATTCCTCGTAGTCTGTTTGTACAGTAATGAGCTTTTTGTTTTTAAATTTCAGGAGCTCTTGTCTGTAATTATTACATTGTGTCTCCATTTTAGCCCACATGGTTTGATGTTTTTTGTCGTCTAATGTTGGCTTGTATGTGGTAGTCGTGATGTCTAGTTTTTCTTTCGTTTCTTTAAGGATTCTGCCCGACTCCTCGATCACAAGCAGCATAAGATCGAAGCTGCATTTATTTAGTATGGATATCCATTTATGGCAAAAACTTGCATTATTACGGCCAATAGTGGGGGTGTTTTTAATGCGAAAGCCACGTGGTATCATTTTTGCTCTAAAGTAATTGGAGAGAGATGTTCCGTGTAGAAGATAATCGGTTTCTTTGTTTCTTAGTTTCAAGATGGTGTTGTATATTTCATCGACTGTGGGGACATTTTGCACAGGGTGTAGATCTGCACCAAATAATATGGTGTCTGCATGTTCCTGTGTGAGCGTCAAGGTTTCGTCCAGATGTGATTTGAGGTCTATGAATGATTTAACCTCACTGCAAGCCATTTGTGGATCTTTTGTTGTAAACGTTGATCCTGATACTGGATGATTAAAATCACCTGGAAAAATTACCGATGGTATCGATGGTAAGCTGAAAAAACTGAAAACAATTGTATAAGTCCAGGTTGTTTGATATAATATTCCCGTATAGGAAACAGGAAAATTGATACTGTTCCGGTGCCTTGATCCTTAGGGGTACAGGCCTGTACCTCAATTGTATAGGATTATGTTATCCGGCACTCTGGATGATGAATGAAGTAATTATGCCCGGGTGCCCTCCTGATAGTGCATACAAACGAAGAAATCCTTCCCGCAAACCGATGCAA